>NW_022990485.1:407500-555077 GCF_902827175.1 Gymnodraco acuticeps
GCAGGCAAATGTACTTTTAACTCCATTACAACAATTTGACATAGTTACTATTAGTTTATTGATGCAATGTCTATATCGACACACATTTTAATACATTATTAGAGTTTAAGGCTTCAACTCTAATAATCTGTCCATCTTCGTAGTATGCTAGCCGTGTTATATCTCTATGATGCTAGCAGCGGCGCTCTCTGACTGACTACCCGTTATTGTTGTTTCCACGGTAACGGGTGACATGCTTGATTTTTAAATGTATAAATTTGTTAGATTAGAACGTAATCTATGAACTATTTTAGATTAAAAAAATAAAATATTATTTGTTGAACTATGAAGCCTTTTTTTAATTTTTTTAAATGATATCATGATAGTTTAAATGAATGAATCTGAAAACTTTTCACGGACCCCCTGGCAGAGTGCCACGGACCCCCGGGGGGTCGCGGACCCCACTTTGAGAACCACTGGTTTAAGCTACTCAGAGGTGTATACAATACGTTGAACAAGAGCAGCATTGAAGTGATGAACCCATAATGCACAGTACATTTCAAATAAAATAATTATAGATTACCTGGTGCTACAAATGTCCTTTTTCGCATCAGTACTTTTACTTTTGTTAGTGTTTATTTGACCTTTACTTGTAACTTAGTACTTTTACATTGTAGTATTGCTACTTTTACTTACATTAATAATCTGATTACTCCTTCCACCTCTGCTTAAACAATTATTTTTGTACTTCTGTGCTGTTACGCAGAGTCTGTGCACTCGTGACGTGATGCATATTTTGTGTTAAAATGAGCGATATCATCCACAAGGTGAAAAGAGTCGCCTTCTTTGATGAATAGATCCCAATAGCCGCATTCACACCGCAGGACTTTCCCTGGTACTTTGGTTCTTTAGTTCCGTTAGTACCAATACGATTTATGGAACCCTCTCATTTTTGTGCACATCGCTCTTTTTATCAGGAATGTTTTTGCTGATTCCTTTGAAAGGACTTCTTGCTCATATGAATGTTGATAAGCGTAATGGAAAGAATGTAAAAGGAGGCCACTCTTCTCTGCTATTTCCTCTGACAGGAAATTGTGTCTTTGATCTAAGCCACCACACTCATCTGGTCATCGCATGCGAGGTGTCACTCCTCCCTCACGGCGGAGAGGAGGACATTTGCTGCGACCGTGTGAATGTCAAACACTCGAGCACGTAAAAAACGAAAAATAAGATCTTTAATAAGTCAGGGTTCAAGAACTGATCTGCAGTCCTTTGGGAGAATAGGACAGTGACAGATCCATCTCTCTTCTTCCACTTGTCTGGGACTTGCATCACGCTGCCTCTGCAGGGGAGGAACACCACGGACCAGGCTCGGTCTGTGAGGAAGAATCACACCTGCCTCTACCAGGGAGTGTGTGTGTGTGTGTGTGTGTGTGTGTGTGTGTGTGTGTGTGTGTGTGTGTGTGTGTGTGTGTGTGTGTGTGTGTGTGTGTGTGTGTGTGTGTGTGTGTGTATGACCTACAATGACCGTGCAAGGGGGCATTTTCATGTGGAGCGTCCCTCACGGAAAAAAACACACCAGGAAGCAGATGAAATCACACTGAAATATGTACTTCTCCAAAGCAATATACACATATCTGTTACCATTTGATATTATTTTAAAGAGGACACATTTTTGGTTGTTTTGTACAAAAAAAAGTATTTGTTAACAACATGACGAACATGACGCTGACCTCATCTTTTATTTTCAAGAAAAATGTACGCTAGGGCGGGAGGACCAGAAACGTTTTTTTAAGCTTCTTCTTGCCCCTGTTGAACATGACTATTTCAGAATGTATTGATTTAAAAAAAAAATGGTATCTTTAAAAAATGTTTTCCCGCATCTCTTTGTTGTAAATATTATTATAAAAAAATAAATAATACATATCAAAATATGAAAAGTGCTTTATTTTTCTCATATTGTCCTTCGGGTTTTCCCTTTCCTGTAGTGTGTTATATAGGTTTTAGTGCATGTAAATGGTCTGCAAAGGCTAAAATCCCTGTGCTCCCTCCAGAGGGGGTTTCTCTCCCACACACTCCCGCCTCACTTGCTTGAAACACCCACATTGGACTCCTTTGTTTACTTCCTGAACATAATGACATCAACATGTAACACTTGGCTAGCGCTCCAACTCATTGTACGTGAAAGGCTAAGGGGCGGGACATCTCTAAGCGCTTATCCAATCAGAGCAGGCTGGGCTCTGGTTTCAGACAGAGGGTGAAAAAAGGTGCTGCAGAACAGGCAGTATGAGAAAAATAAAGGGCTTTTTGAACATTAAAGCATGAAGACATGACCCAGTAGAGATACTTAATACTGATATCAACCTGAAAGTGAGCATCATAGGGCCCCTTTAAATGAAGTTGGAGCGTGTTTGGATGATGTGAAGTTGGTTTTACAGTATGTGATGTATTTTCTGCAAACAGAAGGTGGAGGAAGCACGCTGGTTCTGATGTGTTGTTTGTCACAGTTAGGGGCGACTGCATCATTACGGCGGCGAGCCCCCGGGTCTCTTCAGCGTCGGAGGGTACAGGGGTCCGCATTAATAATCTTAACAAGGCCGTCAACACTGATATGATCGCTCTCAAGGTCACGATTAAGGCTGAGAGGAAAAGTATCAGTGAAACCCAGCAGGTAAGACCTGTTAAAGGAATACTTCACACCCAAAAGGACCATTTGTATATCAATGACTCCCCTGTGTTACCTTGAATTCTTAAACACATATTTGTTTTTCTTGCCTGCCTCCACTTTGTACAAAGAACCTAGAAACTGTGAAAATATATCAATGAATAAAGAAAATATGGGCTGCATAAACAACAGCAAAACTATATTAAACAATCTGTTTACAAACTTTGTGCAAATACTTCACCTCCATTTGCATTTCAATCACTTTCCCTTTGTTACCTTTAATGTTTTTTTTTGTTCAATGTCCTGTGTTGTGTTGCTTATGGTTCTAGGGATTTTGTGCATAAATCAATCATATCACAAGAATGGTTTACTCAAACAGCCAATGTAGTATAACACACTTTAACACAAGTACAGAAGTAGCGTGCCTAAAACTGTTTTTGCAAGTGTATTTAATTGTTTTATCTTAATGAAAACGCATGTGTTTGTGACGGAGTGAGCACATAACAGTATATATGATTATTCTGAAAGCAGGACAGACAAACATGCACACAGTCTCTAATACCATAGGCAACAAAAAGGACTTGTAACAAAAGAAAAACTCAAATGAACATTCAAACTTGAATCTTGTTTTTCTTTGTCCTAAAGATATTCACAAAACCAATAACAGTACCAGCAAAAAAAGGCGTGTGGTGCAGTGGGTTGTGCGTTGGTGTTCAGATCTGCGGGTCACATGTTCAAACCCCACTGCAGTCAACATGTCGTTGTCAGTACTCAAGTTGTAAAAATAAATCAGGGGGGATGGTGGATTTTTATCATATGGGGACATAATTTAGTCTGATAACCCGCCGAGGGTGGGAGACCTACCAGCATAAAGATAATTATTATACTCCTAAAACAACATGCATGTTATGGATGTTCAGATACTCCTTTCATTGCTCTTGACCAAGGCACCTCAGAAGGCACCGGTGTGTCCTTGGGCAAGACACTTGACCTGAACTTGCTCCTGTGGGTATTGTCCACAGTATCTGACCATTGCATGTATCATATATGTGTAATGTGTGTATATGTAAAGCACTTTGAGTCATTGATAAAGCGCTATAATAAATGTAAGGAATTATTATTATTATTAGAATTAGAGTAGAATAACATTTAGGGTCAAATGCAGAGGACAATTAGGGCAACATATTTGTTTCACTTTAATTTAAAGGGGGGGAGGGGATACAGAAATGTGGTTATAATGGAAGTATATGGTACAAATCTTGTAGGTTAACAGTCCCTCATTTATTATTCAGATGGATCAACTGATTACACTAATAATAAAGTCAAAATAGTTTTTAGAATATTGAATTATAGTCTATTTTTTCAAAAAAGCAGTTACTGGTATACGATCAAAACTGGTATCTAAAGGGTTACATTTGTATCGTAATTAATTAAATCATTATGTAAATTCTTCATGAAAAAATGGAGGAAAAAAAATTGAAAAATATTGATCCGTCATCATTTTATTGCAGTTCAAATACAAATATTTTATGTTAACATTCCCAATGTTACTTTTTTTAACAGGGCATTAAGTGCAAATTGAAATTGTTTACAAAATATGAAAATATATTAAAAGATTATACAGATAATACAAAATAGGACCAATGTTGTCAATGGCTGCCTCCTCCACTCTCCCCCATCTCATAGAAGTTTCCAAAGATTTTCATAATCATGTTTTTTGGTCTCAATTTTTCTGGCTCTTGCTTTCGGATTGTTAGCTAAGCAATGGCTTTGAAGCCAAGTCTTGACATATACCTCTGGTCTGAACTTGTTCAGTGGAGGGCCAACACACTTGATGAAAAGCAATCTGACATGCTTTTGACCTCTAGGAAGCTTCTAGTTGTGGTTAAAATGTTCATCTGACTAAACCCACGTTCACACTCAGCTGTGGAGATGACCAGAGTGTTCACTGCTTGAAGGAGGGGTTTCAGCTCTTCTGGTGCTGGTGGTATCATTTCATCAACAGTTTTGAGTCTTACCAGCTAGCTAACACGAGAGAAACACGTAGCTAAACTCCAAACTAAGTTGTTATTGCTGCTTATGTCCATAGATTCCACCTTTGGTGACTAAAGTAATGAGTAATGACTAAGATTACTGACTCTTGATTTACCTGAAATGTTATTTTTAGTATTTTTAAATATAAAGTCCCTCAGATCGCGTTGTCCTCCTGGTCGCTTGGCCATTGTGATGACCGTTACCTGCGCTAGTGCTGCTATGCAGCTTCTGGCATCGATCAAACAGGCGCATCACGGCGCTCTGGCGCCCTCTAGGGCACTCGCATAGCATAGCGTCAGTGACTTGGTAAAAATGTCATTGCGTGTGTGCGTGCTCCCTCGCCCACAGTATTTTACTCAAAATGCGCAAAATTAATGTTGAAATAGCAGTAATACCAGTGCCACGTTCATTGATACAATTACATAAGGGATGGAAAGGGGGGATGGCAGTTTTAGAAGGGGGATGATTTTGACCATTTTTATTTCAGGGGGGATGCCATCCCCCCTCAACTCGAGTACTGGTCGTTGTGTCCCTGAGACACTTCACCCCATATTGCTCCTGTGGGGATTGTCCACAGTATTGAGTATGTAAGTCGCTTTGGATAAAAGCGTCTAACAAGTGACATGTAATGTAATGTAACAACAGGGTGAAACAAAAACATATTTTTGCTCTCCAATTACTTCAATAAATCCCAAATGTTTTCTGTTTTCACTTTCTTCATTTTACCCTGAGAAATGCAACAAAAACAAACAAGTTTCTTGAACAACTGAGAGTAACCCTTTGTGAGAAAGTCTGATGTACAAAATGGTCATTTAGGGGTTTGAGATATTGCTGTTTTACCTTACAGTTTTTTGCACAGGACTTAAGAACTCAGAGGTGACAGAAAATCAGAAAATCAACAGCACTCAGTTGCCACCCTGACAGCACAGTAGCAGACAATCAGCTCATTAGGTCCTGATTGGCTGCAAGCTGCAATAAAGCCTCCTTTCTGCTGCTCAGACAAGCAGAGCAAGTCACTTCGGGGCTACTGGTTCTTTACTGCTGTCTTGGAAGAGAGAGAGAGAAATATGACTTGTGGAGTTCATTTGGGGTAAGTTTCTGCAGATATGCAAAGTTAATTGTTGTTAGCTGTCTGCGTTCTCTGATGTTTACATCTTTTCTGTGCAGGATTTTCCTTATTGTCTTGGTTCAAGCAGAGCATGTGCGCTGTTTGTGGGCTTCACAAGGTGAGCTAAGCACAACATTTCACTTAAGTGCTGTGAATGACTATAGCTGTGGCTTTAATATTTTTCTTTTTCTCTAGCAGCTCAGAGCAAGAACAACAACACATATGTTGGCTTCAGGCAAAATAATCGGGAAGCTGGTGTCAACTATCTCCAGAATCGACTCAGACAGGCTCAAAGCAGAAACTTAAACATACCTTCAGCTGTGGGCAGTCGTTTTAGCTGGGGGCCTTCTACTGGTGGCTACACACAAACTGTTTCACAGCCAGCTAAAAGTGGCTTAGCTAAAGTCAGGTTAGTGCAGGGCAGCTCAGTGTCAAAACCTAACTTGAATCGTGTGCCTAAACAGCGTTTTCATGGCCTTTCTAGTGCTATTGTCGGTAGCGATTCTCTGAGTAAGAGCAGCAACAAGGACACGGGGAAGTCTTCCAGCCTGTTTGGTGCCGGCGCTCCTGAGCCAAACCAAATCCCTGCACGGACCAAAACTTCCTCCAGTGTTCGTGCTAAGCTAGTGTCTAAAACGGATAAACCTTCCCGTCCCTCAGCTCCTAAAAACCCCAGCCAGACTGAGGTTGTGAACCCATACAAGAGTAGACTGTTTTCAGGGAATGCAGGAAATGCCCGAGGAAGCTACAAGGCTACTTCCATGACCTCAAGTTATGGCACTTCTCTTAAGTCCAATGTAGGAAATGGTCCCATCTTCAAGCCTCGCAGTTTCTCAATGAGCTACGACTCCAAATCATCCAGAGAGGGAACCTCTGGTAAGAAGTTTGCCCCGACCAAGACCCACATCATCCCTGATCAACTTGGTGGCTATGCTATCAGACGGCTGAAGGCTCCTGGGCAGGAGAAAGTGAGTGTCAGGAAGCCCCAGCAGGCCTACCAGACTCCCATCAAGGCCTACGTGGCCCCTCAGCGGCAAGCAACAAACCAGGCCTACGAGGCTCCCAACAAGGACTACAATGCTCCCAACAAGGCCTACAATGCTCCCCAGCAGCAGACTCCCAACAGGGCCCACGAGACTCCCAACAGGACTCCCAACAGGGCCCACGAGACTCCCAACAGGACTCCCAACAGGGCCCACGAGACTCCCAACAGGACTCCCAACAGGGCCCACGAGACTCCCAACAGGACCCCCAACAGGGCCTACGAGACTCCCAACAGGACCCCCAACAGGCCCTACGAGACTCCCAACAGGACTCCTAACAGGCCCTACGAGACTCCCAACAGGCCCTACGAGACTCCCAAGAAGGCCTACGTAGCCCCTCGGCGGCAAGCAACGAACCAGGCCTACGAGGCTCCCAACAGGGCCTACGTGGCCCCTCAGAGAGAGGCTGAACCCCAGACCTACATCTTTCCTCAGGTTGCTCCTCCCAAACCTCAAGTCCCGAGTGCTCACATAAATGCCAAATGGTTTCGTGTCAGTCCAAAGTGGGGACAATAGCAGGTGAGTACTATGCTCGCTTTCTTGCTGTTCTATACATTAACTTAAACCTGGTGACTAATGTGTGTTTGTTCTTACAGGTGCAGCTGGTGTCCTCGGATGAATATTTTATTTTTAAATAAATACATTAATTTACCACCTGGTTGTGTCTTTACTTCACCTTGTATTGTGGGATGGTGAATGCCTAAGCATGAATGCTTGTGGATGTAAGCTTGGTGCCCTCTAGTGTCTAAAAGGTGTGTTGCAAAAATGTTTCCTTTACAAACCAAATTTGGAAAATGTATCTTAATACTTTACAGCGCTGACAAAAGATTGTGAAAATCCCCTTAGCAAAAACAAATGTCTCAATAGTTCTAGTTTAAACTATTGCAAATTTACAAAAGTGTGAGATATCTGCTTATGTGGCACACTGGTTCTTACAACAATGCAGTGTTTGCTTTTGAGTTGGACTTTTTACTTTGACCTTTACCAGTGGCACTCTTTATAATGTGACTCTTAGGTTTTAGCTCAAGTGGTAAAATATCTTATCACTTTAAGGGGCTCCCACTAAATGTACAAGTCAATTGATAGACATTGAGCACTAAACTTAAAACATGTGATTCCTTATCCCAATGTCTGCACTTGAAAGTTCCTCAACTTGAATGAAAGTGTACATGCTAGTGTAGACTGTGGCCATATTGGATTACATGTTTATAATATATTGCCTTATATTTAAAATTGTAGTCTGATGAAACTTTGAATGTAAAGATACACTAAGACCGAACAGTAGTGATGGCAAAATGAAGCTTTGAATGAAGCATCAAATCACTTTGATTTGAAGCAGTTGCTGCTTCGGACGTAATATGTCACGTGATTTGAAGCAAGCTTCGAAGCACTGCTTCTATGGAATAGGAAGTCCAGGGTTGAAGCTCCGTTCGAAGCTTCAGTGTCAAACTGCCATACCGAACAGTACAAGCTTCTTGAAGAATATGGGTTGTTTTAACCCAAACATTTATAGAAGTTAATTCACCGGCCACTAATTTTCTGATGACTATGAACTGATTTATAATATTGTGTATTGTAGTGCCAGGAAAAGGGAGTCGGAGGCGGTGTATTAAGAACAGAGTTCCAATCTTTATTAGCCATTAATAACAGAGGTTATCACATGAACTGCTCTGCTTGACGAGCTAGCAGGAATGGAAGCTAACGCTACAGGTGTTCCCACTAAAGGGTCCGTGTGGCAACACAATACGAGAGGTGAATTATGTCCAATAACGTGTCACCACACAAGCCCCCCCAGAATTCACGTGTAAACAAAATCCGTAAGGCAGGGAGGAACAATCCGCCTGCGCACCGGAGTCGGTACAGCGACTTCCGCCCGTGCGGCCCCTGACAGAGGAGGGACCGGAACAACAGGTCCACACTCCCTGACAGGAATCAAAGCCGGGGGTCGGCCCCGTCTCGGCGGCCGAGCCAGCACCACCGGCCGGTCCACGTCCAAGTGAGCAGCCTTCACCCGGTCAACCGAGACGTGCTCAGCCTTACCGCCCATGTCGACCACCAGGTGTTTTTCACCGTGTTCCAAAACCCGGAAAGGTCCATCATAAGGGGGCTGCAGGGGGCCTCTGTGTGCGTCGTGACGAATGAAGACGTGCCCAGCCGAGCATAGCTCCGCGGGAACTTGAGACCCTGGCGCACCGTGCTGAGTAGTCGGGACTGGAGCGAAAGCCTCCGCCGCGTCACGCGGGAAAAACTCGCTGGGCCGTGGCAGACCAGGGAGCTGATGCATTTGGGAGGAAATCCCCCGGAACTCTCAGCGGCTGACCGTAGACCATCTCCGCTGTAGAACACTGCAGATCTTCCTTAGGTGCGGTCCTCAGGCCCAGCATCACCCAGGGCAGCTTGTCGACCCAGTTACCGTCCGTAAGGCCGGCCTTGAGGGCCGCCTTCATGGAGCGATGGAAGCGCTTGCAGAGGCCGTTAGCCTGAGGGTGGTAAGCGGTAGTCCTGTGCAGCTTAACCCCCAAACCGCCTGCCACAGCGTTCCAGAGCTCGGACGTGAACTGAGAGCCCCTGTCTGAGGAAATGTCTGACGGGGTGCCAAAACGACACACCCACGTTGCAATGAAGGCCCGGGCAACGTCTGCGGCTGATGTCGAAACGAGCGGAACCGCCTCCGGCCAACGGGTCGTTCTGTCCACCATGGTGAGGAGGTAGGAAAACCCCTGAGAGGAAGGCAACGGACCAACCAGGTCAATGTTGACGTGATCAAACCTCCTCTCAGGCACTAGGAAACGCTCCAACGGGGCCTTCGTGTGGCGGTGCACCTTAGCGCGTTGACAAGCCACGAACTCCCTGGCCCAAGTCCTCACGTCCCTTTTCAGTCCTTGCCAAACGAACTTCGCCGCTACCAAATGTACCGAAGGTTTAACGCCGGGGTGTGACAGGCCGTGCACAGCCTCGAACACAGGACGCCTCCAGATGGCAGGGACGACAGGCCGCGCCAGGCCCGTAGAGACGTCACACAGGAGAGTAATGCCCGCGTCGCCGAACACCACGTCCTCCAAGCGCAGCCCCGCGCTCTCCACCTTCAGAGCCTGGACGCCGGGATCTGTGACCTGGTCCGCCGCCATGCGAGTATAGTCCAGGCCCAACTGGACGGCACCGATGACGACCCTGGAGAGGCAATCAGCAACCAGGTTCGACTTGCCAGCCACGTGCTTAATGTCCGTAGTGAACTCCGATATGTAGGACAGCTGCCGCTGCTGACGTTCCGACCAAGGCTCCGCCACTTTTGACATGGCGAAGGTGAGCGGCTTGTGGTCGACAAACGCCGTAAATTCACGGCCTTCCAGCATGAAACGGAAGTGCCGCACGGCCAAATAAAGTCAGAGGAGCTCCGGGTCAAAGGCGCTGTATTTGCGTTCTCTAGGCGTCAGCTGGCGGCTGAAAAAGGCATTGGACTACGCGGTCGGCGCAGTGCACGAGCAGTGGGTGGAGGGCGCTTGGCAGCCGCTCGCCTTTTTCAGCCGCCAAGCGCCCTCCACCCACTGCTCGTGCACTGCGCCGACCGCGTAGTCCGACGCGTCCGTGGTGATGGAGATGGGAGCCGTAGATGATGGGTGTGCCAGCAAAGCCGCCTGAGCCAACGCGGTCTTGACCTCAGCAAAAGCGCCGTCCGCCTCTGCTGTCCAGTCGATCTCCTGGACGGGGGTCTTGCCTTTCAACGCTTCATACAGCGGCCGCATGATGTGTGCGGCCCGGGCGATGAAACGGTGGTAGAAAGTCACCATTCCCAGAAACTCATGGAGCGACCGGGCTGTGAGTGGGCGAGGAAAAGCCGCAACAGCCTCCACCTTCGCTGGCAGAGGTGTCGCACCGCCCTTAAATCAATCATATCACAAGAATGGTTTACTCAAACAGCCAATGTAGTATAAAACACTTTAACACAAGTACAGAAGTAGCGTGCCTAAAACTGTTTTTGCAAGTGTATTTAATTGTTTTATCTTAATGAAGACGCATGTGTTTGTGACGGAGTGAGCACATTACATTACATTACATTACATTATATTACATTACATTGCATTTAGCTGACGCTTTTATCCAAAGCGACTTACAATAAGTACATTCGACCAGGAAGACACAACCTTGAAGAAAACAGAATCATATAAGTACATCAGGTTTCATAGAGCCAAACATTTCAAGTGCTACTCAACTGGCTTTAGGTAAGCCAACCCTTTATTAGTATAAAAGTGCTTCGTTAATAGTTCTAACGCTCGAAGTGGAGTCGAAAGAGATGAGTTTTCAGTTCGCGCCGGAAGATGTGCAAGCTATCTGCCGTCCTGATGTCAATGGGGAGCTCATTCCACCATCTTGGAGCCAGGACAGCAAACCCACGTGTTTTCGCCGATGGGAACTTGGGTCCCCCTCGCAGCGAGGGCGCAACGAGTCGTTTGGCTGATGCAGAGCGTAGTGCACGCGCTGGGGTGTACGGTTTAACCATGTCCTGGATGTAGGAAGGGCCAGATCCATTCGCAGCATGGTAAGCAAGTACCAGTGTCTTGAAGTGGATTCTAGCAGTTACCGGAAGCCAGTGAAGGGAGTGGAGGAGCGGAGTGGTGTGGGAGAATTTAGGAAGGTTGAAGACCAGACGAGCCGCTGCATTCTGGATGAGCTGCAGAGGTCGGATGGCACATGCAGGTAGACCAGCCAGGAGGGAGTTGCAGTAGTCTAGGCGTGAGATGACGAGAGCCTGGACCAGAACCTGAGTCGCTTTCTGAGTCAGCTGGGGACGTATCTTCCTGATGTTGTAAAGCGTGTATCTGCAGCAACGGGTTGTAGCAGCGATGTTTGCAGTGAAGGACAGGTTGTTATCTAGGGTCACACCCAGATTCCTTGCAGTCTGAGTCGGGGAAACAACTGAGGTGCCGATGTTGATTGTCAGGTCAAGAGTTGGACAATCTTTTCCCGGGAGGAAGAGCAGCTCAGTCTTGTCAAGGTTGAGCTTGAGGTGGTGAGCAGACATCCACTGAGAGATGTCAGCTAGACAAGCAGAGATGCGTGCGACGACCTGGGTCTCTGAGCGGGGAAAGGACAGGATTAATTGGGTGTCGTCAGCGTAGCAGTGGTAAGAAAAACCATGCGGGCTAATGACTGATCCGAGCGAGTTTGTGTACAGGGAGAAGAGGAGGGGACCAAGAACAGAGCCCTGAGGGACCCCCGTAGTTAATTGACAAGGGTCGGACTCAGACCCTCTCCAAGTCACCCTGTAGGTACGGTCTTTCAGGTATGAGGTGAGGAGGGAAAGTGCAGAGCCTGAAACTCCAAGTTTTTGGAGAGTGCGAAGGAGGATCTGATGATTCACCGTGTCGAATGCAGCAGACAGGTCCAACAGGATGATGACAGAGGAGAGGGATGCAGTTTTGGCAGTGTGCAGTTCCTCCGTGACAGCAATGAGAGCAGTTTCTGTGGAGTGACCTGCCTTGAAACCAGACTGGTGCGGATCCAGAAGGTTGTTCTGATTGAGATAACAGGAGAGTTGTTTAAAGACAGCGCGTTCAAGTGATTTAGACAGGAACGGGAGGAGAGAGACAGGCCTGTAGTTTATAACATAACAGTATATATGATTATTCTGAAAGCAGGACAGACAAACATGCACACAGTCTCTAATACCATAGCCAACAAAAAGGAATTGTAACAAAAGAAAAACTCAAATGAACATTCAAACTTGAATCTTGTTTTTCTTTGTCCTAAAGATATTCACAAAACCAATAACAGTACTAAAATACAAGCAAAAAAAGGCGTGTGGTGTAGTGGGTTGTGCGTTGGTGTTCAGATCAGCGGGTCATATGTTCAAACCCCACTACAGTCAACATGTCGTTGGGCCCTTCTCACTTCTTTTATTTTTCATTTCCTCGGTCTCGGTCTCACCGGAAGTTGATTTGTCTGTGCCATCTTGAGTAGCGTCCCAATGGCTCTTATTTCTGCCGGAGGACCGAGGATCGAGGAGCGAGGAGCGATAACCGAGGAACCACCAGACCATCCTTCGATGAAATCCTCAGACACTCGCCCCGCCCCCTTACTGTGTATCGCTCACTGATTGGACGATGCAGCGCATGCACTGATCTGATGCTTCTTGACATGAGAGCAGTTTCCCAGCGGAGTGAAGAAAATACATGAACCTCACGGGAGTCACTCCTCAGTTTATACCGTGTTTTGCTTCAATTCATGTATCATTTAGTTACAAACAGGGTTGGGTTGTAACGGAATACATGTAACGGCGTTACGTAATCAGAATACAAAAATCAAGTAACTGTATTCAGCTCGCATTACATTTGAAAAACGAGTAATCTGATTACAGTTACTTTCGTAAACCTGAAGTGAATACATTTTGGATTACTTATTGGAATTATTGGTGGAAAGATTTCCTCTCAACATTTAATATTCATAGTAGGTACAGCCGAATCATCACAGCGCACAAAACCTATTACCGCCGCAGATGGACCAAAAAAGCGTTTGAAAAAAAATCGCGGGTCCGCTCGCTCAGTGAAACAATAACAACGAAACATGGAGGAACAAAAGTCTGCGTTTAAATCGCGTGTGTGTGTGTATATATAGGTGTGTGTGTGGTTAAAACTAGGGCCGGGACTCGATTAAAAAAAGTAATCTAATTAATTAGAGGCTTTGTAATTAATTAATCGAAATTAATCGCATTTTTAATCACATATAAATATTTGACCTGAGAACAGTGAGAAGCAATTTTTTTCACATGGATTTTAGTATACCATTAGGCGCATTCACACCGCAGTACTTTTCCCACAAAGGTTCATGAGAACTTAGTTCATGAGAACTCTTTGAACCTGGGGGTGGATTAGGCAAATGAAGCCGCTGACGTCACTTCTTCTTCTTCTGCTTTGGGTTTACTGGCAGGCCGCAAACCACTTCACGGCGTATACTGCCGCCCAAAGTCCCCGGCCGGAAGTCCCCGGAGTTGGGGACTGGCTTCAGTAGAAGCTGCTGGTTGTCCCAGCAGCTTCTACTGAAGCCTTCCGAGTAAATCGCCAGAACGCCGACACCTCCTCATCTCCACCGCTCCCATGTTTTATTTTGTGTTGCCATAAGTTAGTCTCTCTGCGTTTCTGCGCTGGGCTAATGCTAATAATGCTAATGCGAGGATATGGCGACAATGGCGGCTTCACAAAACTTTTTGGGAGTTTTACGGGGCGTGGTTTGCAATCCGCCCAGCCAATCAGACATATAGCTCTCTTCTCACAAGAGAGCCGTACGAAAGTCCCTGCTCTCTAGCAGGGACTTTCGTGGGGTGAACTAATTTTAGTACCGGCTCTTTTTGGTGTGAACGCGATAGAAGAGGCTAACGTCCACGCTAGCTGCTATATGTTTTGCATTGAGGTGATACTTGAGGCTTGATGTGCTGCGGTGATATGCGAATTCCTTTTTGCATAATTTGCACACAACCGTGCTCTTATCGACGCTTCCATCCGTCCGTTTTTTAAAACAACATTTCCCACTGTTGTTCACTGTGGTTTGTTGTTGTTGTCTGAAGTCATGAACGTTAGTTGGTGCTCCAGTATAATCGGTACGCCTGAAACTCATCCAGTGAGAAACGTTCCGCGGTGCAAAAATAAGTGCGATTAAAATGCGTTAATTTTTTTAACGCGTTAATTTTTGTGTAATTAATTAATCTTAATTAACGCGTTAAAGTCCCGGCCCTAGTTAAAACACATCAGCCTGCTGTTACAGATATGGGCATCTGTTAATGCCTGCTATATAGTGACGCCTGTTGGCGCTTTAGTAAACTGCATGCTGACACAGGCTTACACTGTGATGTACTATATCCGCAAGCGCGGGAATATACATGTGATGGAGTTGTGAGTTACGGAATAAAGCTGCAGACTGAAACATGGTGTCAGAAGTGGTCTTCTTGGACTAAAAGCTCAAGAAAACTCACGTCATGACGACAAACAGTATTCCGGCACCCGAGGGCATGCATATGTCTGGTGATATAGCCAAAAACTGGGAGGTTTTTAGAGCAGAATTTGAGGACTTTATGCTCGCTACAGGTCTGACCGAAAAAACGAATGCGGTGCAGGCAGCCACGCTGAGACGGCTTATGGGGAACGAGTGCCGGCATATATATATATGCACAACGTCACGCTGACCGAGGAACAAAAGAAAGACCCCAAAACAATCTTGGATGCGTTGGGGGATTATTTCAAGCCGGCAAAAAAATGTGATTTATGAGAGATACACGTTTGGATGCTGCAAACAAGGACCGGACGAGCCGATCGATAGCTTTATAATAAAGCTGAGGGAAAAAGCATCATCATGTGAGTACCGTGACCTAAAAGATGAACTGATTAGGGACAGGCTGGTACTCGGTATTGCCAGCGAGAGCACCAGACGGAGACTGCTGCGTGAACGGGACCTAACGCTGCCAACAGCTGTGGAGATTTGCCGCCTTGCAGAATTGACGGAGTCACGCATGAGGCTTATTGAGAGCCCGCAGGCACAGGTGGACAGTATTAATTCTATGGTGGACAGGCAAGGCGGACGACGCAAAATACAGTGGAAAACAGCTGAAAGAAACACAGCGGCTGAGAGAGAGCAGCAGTGGACCTGCAAATACTGTGGAAATGGACACAAACGGGGCAGAGAGCAGTGCCCAGCCTATGGTAAGACCTGCCGAGCATGTGGCGTTTCAAATCACTTTGCAAAAGTATGTCAGGCCAGCAGCAGAGCAGAGAAAACAAGAAAAGTTAATGTTGTTGAGGATGTACAGCAAACTGAAGGGGACTCGGATACAAGTGAAAACCTATACAATGTCACTGAATATGTGGGGAATGTGAAAGCACCTGGACGCAAATGGTTTGTACACCTACACCTGAATAAGAAAAGACAGCTATGCCAGCTAGATACAGGGGCCACTTGCAATGTTATGGGCCGCCAGTTTAAAGAGAAACTGTCACCAAAGACAGCCTTACAGCCGACCAGAACAAGGCTAAAGCTGTACTCTGATACATACATGCCATCCCTGGGGAAATTTCACACTGACTGTGTGGTCAGGGGGAAAATACACAGACTTGTGTTTGAGATAGTGAACACCAAACAAAAGCCCCTGCTCGGTGGTGCTGCATGCACTGATCTGGGCCTTGTGAAATTCACTATTCCAAGAGAACTACTGCCAGCGGAGGTGAACACTATTGATGCAAGCCAGTCTATGCCACTCACAAAAGAAATGCTACTGAAAGACTTTCATGATGTTTTCCATGACCCGATCGAGTCAGTCCCAGGTAATATTCATTTCGATCTGAACCCTGAAGTGACACCAGTCCAGTGCTCACCACGAAATGTCCCTGTAGCGCTAAAAGCCCGGGTTAAGGAAGAGCTGGACAAACATGTGAAAGCAGGCAACCTTACGCCAGTGACAGAGCCAACAGCGTGGATAAGCAACATGGTGACAGTAGCTAAACCAGACAAGATAAGAATCTGCATTGACCCAAAGCCTCTCAATCAGGCACTTCTCAGGTCCCATTACCACATGCCAACGCTAGAAGACGTCTTGTACAAACTGCCCAAGGCTCGTGTCTTCACACTGGTTGATGCTCGTGACGCCTTTCTCCAGTGCAAGCTTGATGAGGAAAGCAGCCGCTTGACGACATTCTGGACCCCATGGGGTCGGATGAGATGGCTCAAACTCCCGTTTGGAGTCTCAGTGGCGCCAGAGATCTATCAGCGCAAGCAACATGAGCTGCTATCAGGCCTGGCTGGCATCGAGCCTATTGCGGATGACATCCTGGTGGTCGGGTGTGGCGATACGGACGCAGAGGCTGAAGAGGACCACAACACCAACTTAAGAGCTCTCATGCAACGGTGCAGGGCTGTGAAGCTCAGATTGAGTGAACGCAAGCTGCAGTTCAAGCTCAAAGCTGTACATTTCCACGGCCATGTACTGTCTACAGAAGGACTGAAAATCGACCCAGAGAAAACTCAAGCAGTGTTGGACATGCCGACGCCCACGGATGCTAAGGCAGTGCAACGCATGATCGGGTTTGTGACATATCTGGCTAAGTTCCTGCCAGGGCTATCGGAGATCTGTGAGCCTCTTCGCAGACTCCTGGATAAGGACACAGCATGGCACTGGCTGCCAAAACACGATGATGCAATACGCGAGATAAAGCGGATGGTCACCAACACGCCGGTTCTCAAATATTATGACGTCACAAAGCCTGTAACGATCCAGAGTGATGCCAGCTTGAATGGACTGGGGTGCTGCTTGCTGCAAAAGGGGCAGCCCGTAGCCTTTGCCTCACGCGCACTGACACGGACTGAGCAAAACTACGCTCAAATAGAGAAAGAGTGTTTAAGCATAGTTTTTGCATGCCAGAGATTTCACCAGTACCTATACGGCAGGGACACAATCACTGCAGAAACAGACCACAAACCACTGATCACCATCTTTAAGAAGCCCCTCATGAATGCGCCTAAACGCCTTCAGGGCATGTTACTGCAGCTCCAGGGGTACAATCTGGATGTTGTTTACAAACCAGGCACGGAGATGTATGTCAGTGACACTCTAAGCAGGGCCACTCCACCGTATCGTGGTTCCGACACCCCCTATGTACGACAGGCGGTGTGTTCCATGGACAGCTTTCAGGTGGAGGACTCAGAGCTGGATCAGGCACAGCATCTGGATGTTACTGACTTCAGGTTTCGCCAAATTGCCCAGCACACAGAGATGGACGATGTATTACAAGCTTTGACATCAGTAATCCTCAGGGGATGGCCTGATTTCAAAGAGGACACCCCCCTCTTGGTGCGAGAATACTGGCCCTTCAGGGATGAGCTCAACGTGCAAAACAGTGTGCTATACAGAGGAAAGTGCGTTGTTATCCCTAAGGCCTTGAGGGCAGAGTTGTTAAGACGCATACACACCAGCCACATCGGGGGGGAGGCATGTTACAGGCGCGCCAGGGATACGCTGTTCTGGCCAAACATGAGAACAGAGATAAAAGACTATGTGTCGAACTGCTCTGCATGCAATGAATATGCACGAGCCCAGCAGAAGGAATCATTCATGTCGCATGATATCCCAACACGTCCATGGCAAACAGTGAGTATGGATATCTTCTCTTACGCTGGCCAAGATTTCATCGTCCTAGTGGACCACTATTCAGACTTCTGGGAGATTGATCTTCTGCCGGATCTATCAGCTGACACTCTCATCACATGCTGTAAATCTCAATTTGCACGCTACGGACAGCCAGACAAAGTGCTCACAGATAATGGCCCACAGTTTGCCTGTGAACAGTTCAGGAAGTTTGCTGCAAAGTGGGGATTTAACCATGTCACATCCTCACCCAGATATCCAAAATCAAACGGCAAAGCTGAGTCAGCTGTCAAGATAGTGAAATCACTCTGCAAGCGGGCAAAGTTGGATGGCACGGATAAATGGCAGGCCATTCTCCATTGGCGCAACACGCCCACAGAGGGGTTGGACAGCAGTCCAGCCCAACGCTTAATGTCACGAAGGCTGAAGACTTCGCTGCCGGTTGCGGACAGCTTGCTGCAACCGTGGTTAGTGACGGGAGTGACGGAGAAGCTGCGGTTGAAACGGCGGCTTGCAAAATCCGCCTACGACATATCGGCAAGGGACTTACCAGAACTGAATGTTGGGGAACACATAAGGATGAGGCCTCTTCCAGGAGATCGCACAGGCCGTTGGCAACTGGGTCAATGCCTCCAGAAAGTCGCTCCTCGCTCATTCGTAGTGGAGGTGGACGGCACGCTCTACGGGAGAAACCGGGTGGATCTGCGGGTTGCGGAGCGCTCAGCCCGGATGCGACAGCTGGTAGGGCCGGAGCAGAGCAGCCACACGGACCGGGGCCATGTCAACGCAGAGAGGGCTGCAGGTGGAGCTCGAACCGACCCGGTCCAGGATGACACAGGTTTGGGGGAGCCTCCTCACTCTCCAGGGGTCCCGGCGCAAGGGCGGGGTTTGACACCAGGGAAGCCAGTGAGTACAGAGAGCCAAGCTGTATACTCGCGGTGTGGTCGCCTGTTACGGCCGCCGCAGAGACTGAACCTGTGATACAACTGGGAACATTGTCACTAAGTCTGTTGGACTGTTAAGAAAAAAAAAAGAATTGTTGGATATTATTATAGTTTTGTATCGGTACTTGCATGGTTAATCAGTATTGTAATTGTTTTCATGTATTGGAGGTTGACAATGTTAAAGTGTTAGCTTTACACAATGTAGCTCTTACCTGCACTTTAAAGTGACATGCTGATGTTGTTTACAGCTAAAGGAAAGGAGATGTTACAGATATGGGGATCTGTTAATGCCTGCTATATAGTGACGCCTGTTGGCGCTTTAGTAAACTGCATGCTGACACAGGCTTACACTGTGATGTACTATATCCGCAAGCGCGGGAATATACATGTGATGGAGTTGTGAGTTACGGAATAAAGCTGCAGACTGAAACACCTGCGGTCGCTCTTTAGCCTAATGGTTATTTCTGAAGGTATACACAGTGAAGGCGGTGCGTGAAAGGCACTGCGCGGCGCGCTCGTCTAGAGGCTGAGTTAACCCTCCCGCTGCCTCCTGGTGCTGCAGAGATTTCATGAAGTGAAGGAGGTTTTCCTTCTATAAAACAGCTGTGGGCAGCAGATAGGATACTGTGAGTGTCACGGACATGAATTCATAGATCAAGGCAGACTGGTGCACACACTCTCCTGTTTTGCCAATCCGGTGCTTAAACAAATATAGCTCTACACACCTGGCCGACATGTCCTTAAAATGAAGTCCGAGTTCGACATTTTAATTCATGTCCTGCCAACACTGGCAGGACAGAAGGCGACACGCCCGTTCTAAGCCGTGTCCCTCACTCCTCACATCCCAAGCTGCATCCCCAAAAAGTTAATTATGTTGTTACAATCGTTTCAGATGTTATGTTTCAGTTGTGCTCTTGATAAACCATTAAAACAGTAAAAACACGTTCAGTGTCCTTTTGCTTTTTGTGTCTCCAGAAAGTAATCCAAAAGTAATCTAAAAGTAATCTGATTACGTAAAATGTGAATGTGCTACATATCAACACAAACAAACAAAGTGTGCAATCCAATGAATGTTAATCTAACTGGGTTTTGATAGATAACATATCTCTTTTTCTTCTCTCAATTATTTTATTTCTATTGTGCACTCTAATCAATATTAATCTAACTAATGTTCGCTTATACACTTTAAGAATGGCGTTTATCTTTTTTGAGAATGAGTTCTTATTTGATTTAATGTATTGGGGTCTACAACAGATGATACAAATGTTTGTGTCAGTAAATGTGTACTAACAGAGGCGGGGTGTGTGTGGAAATAACGGGGACAGTGCTGCTGTCAGACGATCAGCTGTGCAGCGTCATCACAAACGGTCGTCGCTTCACGTGACGCTCCGGAGGAAAGGACGTCCCATTGCTCTTAAAACTAATTTCCCTGCTTCTCGTAGGTTTCCTTGCGTCTCTCCATGCTTCCCTGGTGGGAAGGACTAGTCACAGGGAAACGACGCAAGTGAGGGACGCAAGGAATCCATTAAACCGAAGTGAGAAGGACCCGTGGTGTCCCTGAGACACTTCACCCCAAATTGCTCCTGTGGGGATTGCCCACAGTATTGAGTATGTAAGTCGCTTTGGATAAAAGCGTCTAACAAGTCACATGTAATGTAATGTAACAACAGGGTGAAACAAAAACATATTTTTTCTCTCCAATTACTTCAATAAATCCCAAATGTTTTCTGTTTTCACTTTCTTCATTTTACCCTGAGAAATGCAACAAAAACAAACAAGTTTCTTGAACAACTGAAAGTAACCCTTTGTGAGAAAGTCTGATGTACAAAATGGTCATTTAGGGGTTTGAGATATTGCTCTTTTACCTTACAGTTTTTTGCACAGGACTTAAGAACTCAGAGGTGACAGAAAATCAGAAAATCAACAGCACTCAGTTGCCACCCTGACAGCACAGCAGCACCTGTAGACAATCAGCTCATTAGGCCCTGATTGGCTGCAAGCTGCAATAAAGCCTCCTTTCTGCTGCTCAGACAAGCAGAGCAAGTCACTTCGGGGCTACTGGTTCTTTACTGCTGTCTTGGAACAGAGAGAGAGAGAAATATGACTTGTGGAGTTCATTTGGGGTAAGTTTCTGCAGACATGCAAAGTTAATTGTTGTTAGCTGTCTGCAATCTCTGATGTTTACATATTTTCTGTGCAGGATTTTCCTTATTGTCTTGGTTCAAGCAGAGCATGTGCGCTGTTTGTGGGCTTCACAAGGTGAGCTAAGCACAACATTTCACTTAAGTGCTGTGAATGACTATAGCTGTGGCTTTAATATTTTTCTTTTTCTCTAGCAGCTCAGAGCAAGAACAACAACACATATGTTGGCTTCAGGCAAAATAATCGGGAAGCTGGTGTCAACTATCTCCAGAATCGACTCAGACAGGCTCAAAGCAGAAACTTAAACATACCTTCAGCTGTGGGCAGTCGTTTTAGCTGGGGGCCTTCTACTGGTGGCTACACACAAACTGTTTCACAGCCAGCTAAAAGTGGCTTAGCTAAAGTCAGGTTAGTGCAGGGCAGCTCAGTGTCGAAACCTAACTTGAATCGTGTGCCTAAACAGCGTTTTCATGGCCTTTCTAGTGCTATTGTCAGTAGCGATTCTCTGAGTAAGAGCAGCAACAAGGACACGCAGAAGTCTTCCAGCCTGTTTGGTGCCGGTGCTCCTGAGCCAAACCAAACCCCTGCACGGACCAAAACTTCCTCCAGTGTTCGCGCTAAGCTAGTGTCTAAAACGGATAAACCTTCCCGTCCCTCAGCTCCTAAAAACCCCAGCCAGATTGTGAACCCATACAAGAGTAAACTGTTTTCAGGGAATGCAGGAAATGCCAGAGGAAGCTACAAGGCTACTTCCATGGACTCAAGTTATGGCACTTCTCTTGAGTCCAATGTAGGAAATGGTCCCATCTTCAAGCCTCACAGTTACTCAACGAGCTACGACTCCAAATCGTCCAGAGAGGGAACCTCTGGTAAGAAGTTCGCCCCGACCAAGACCCACATCATCCCTGATCAATTTGGTGGCTATGCTATCAGACGGCTGAAGGCTCCTGGGCAGGAGAAAGTGAGTGTCAGGAAGCCCCAGCAGGCCTACCAGACTCCCATCAAGGCCTACGTGGCCCCTCAGCGGCAAGCAACAAACCAGGCCTACGAGGCTCCCAACAAGGCCTACAATGCTCCCCAGCAGCAGACTCCCAACAGGGCCCACGAGACTCCCAACAGGGCCCACGAGACTCCCAACAAGGCCTACGAGACTCCCAACAGGGCCTACGAGACTCCCAACAGGACTCCCAACAGGGCCTACGAGACTCCCAACAGGACTCCCAACAGGGCCTACGAGACTCCCAACAGGACTCCCAACAGGGCCTACGAGACTCCCAACAGGACCCCCAACAGGGCCTACGAGACTCCCAACAGGACCCCCAACAGGGCCTACGAGACTCCCAACAGGACCCCCAACAGGGCCTACGAGACTCCCAACAGGACTCCCAACAGGCCCTACGAGACTCCCAACAGGCCCTACGAGACTCCCAACAGGGCCTACGAGACTCCCAACAGGGCCTACGAGACTCCCAACAGGGCCTACGAGACTCCCAACAGGACCCCAAACAGGCCCTACGAGACTCCCAACAGGCCCTACGAGACTCCCAAGAAGGCCTACGTAGCTCTTCAGCGGCAAGCAATGAACCAGGCCTACGAGGCTCCCAACAGGGCCTACGTGGCCCCTCAGAGGCAGGCTGAACCCCAGACCTACATCTCTCCTCAGGTTGCTCCTCCCAAACCTCAAGTCCCGAGTGCTCACATAAATGCCAAATGGGTTCGTTTCAGTCCAAAGTGGGGACAATAGCAGGTGAGTACTATGCTCGCTTTCTTGCTGTTCTATACATTAACTTAAACCTGGTGACTAATGTGTGTTTGTTCTTACAGGTGCAGCTGGTGTCCTCGGATGAATATTTTATTTTTAAATAAATACATTAATTTACCACCTGGTTGTGTCTTTACTTCACCTTGTATTGTGGGATGGTGAATGCCTAAGCATGAATGCTTGTGGATGTAAGCTTGGTGCCCTCTAGTGTCTAAAAGGTGTGTTGCAAAAATGTTTCCTTTACAAAACAAATTTGGAAAATGTATCTTAATACTTTACAGCGCTGACAAAAGATTGTGAAAATCCCCTTAGCAAAAACAAATGTCTCAATAGTTCTAGTTTAAACTATTGCAAATTTACAAAAGTGAGATATCTGCTTATGTGGCACACTGGTTCTTACAACAATGCAGTGTTTGCTTTTGAGTTGGACTTTTTACTTTGACCTTTACCAGTGGCACTCTTTATAATGTGACTCTTAGGTTTTAGCTCAAGTGGTAAAATATCTTATCACTTTAAGGGGCTCCCACTAAATGTACAAGTCAATTGATAGACATTGAGCACTAAACTTAAAACATGTGGTTCCTTATCTCAATGTCTGCACTTGAAAGTTCCTCAACTTGAATGAAAGTGTACATGCTAGTGTAGACTGTGGCCATATTGGATTACATGTTTATAATATATTGCCTTATATTTAACACTGTAGTCTGATGAAACTTTTAATGTAAAGATACACTAAGACCGAACAGTAGTGATGGCAAAATGAAGCTTTGAATGAAGCATCGAATCACTTTGATTTGAAGCAGTTGCTGCTTCGGACGTCATGTCACGTGATTTGAAGCAAGCTTCGAAGCACTGCTTCTATGGAATAGGAAGTCCAGGGTTGAAGCTCCGTTCGAAGCTTCAGTGTCAAACTGCCATACCGAACAGTACAAGCTTCTTGAAGAATATGGGTTGTTTTAACCCAAACATTTATAAAAGTTAATTCACCGGCCGCTAATTTTCTGATGACTATGAACTGATTTGTAATGTGTATTGTAGTGCCAGGAAAAGGGAGTCGGAGGCGGTGTATTAAGAACAGAGTTCCAATCTTTATTAGCCATTAATAACAGAGAGGTTATCACATGAACTGCTCTGCTTGACGAGCTAGCAGGAATGGAAGCTAACGCTACAGGTGTTCCCACTAAAGGGTCCGTGTGGCAACACAATACGAGAGGTGAATTATGTCCAATAACGTGTCACCACACAAGCCCCCCCAGAATTCACGTGTAAACAAAATCCGTAAGGCGGGGAGGAACAATCCGCCTGCGCACCGGAGTCGGAACAGCGACTTCCGCCCGTGCGGCCCCTGACAGAGGAGGGACCGGAACAACAGGTCCACACTCCCTGACAGGAATCAAAGCCGGGGGTCGGCCCCGTCTCGGCGGCCTAGCCAGCACCACCGGCCGGTCCACGTCCAAGTGAGCAGCCTTCACCCGGTCAACCGAGACGTGCTCAGCCTTACCGCCCATGTCGACCACCAGGTGTTTTTCACCGTGTTCCAAAACCCGGAAAGGTCCATCGTAAGGGGGCTGCAGGGGGCCTCTGTGTGCGTCGTGACGAATGAAGACGTGCCCAGCCGAGCGTAGCTCCGCGGGAACTTGAGACCCTGGCGCACCGTGCTGAGTAGTCGGGACTGGAGCGAAAGCCTCCGCCGCGTCACGCGGGAAAAACTCGCTGGGCCGTGGCAGACCAGGGAGCTGATGCATTTGGGAGGAAATCCCCCGGAACTCTCAGCGGCTGACCGTAGACCATCTCCGCTGTAGAACACTGCAGATCTTCCTTAGGTGCGGTCCTCAGGCCCAGCATCACCCAGGGCAGCTTGTCGACCTAGTTACCTTCCGTAAGGCCGGCCTTGAGGGACGCCTTCATGGAGCGATGGAAGCGCTCGCAGAGGCCGTTAGCCTGAGGGTGGTAAGCGGTAGTCCTGTGCAGCTTAACCCCCAAACCGCCTGCCACAGTGTTCCAGAGCTCGGACGTGAACTGAGAGCCCCTATCTGAGGAAATGTCTGACGGGGTGCCAAAACGACACACCCACGTTGCAATGAAGGCCCGGGCAACGTCTGCGGCTGATGTCGAAACGAGCGGAAACGCCTCCGGCCAAAGGGTCGTTCTGTCCACCATGGTGAGGAGGTAGGAAAACCCCTGAGAGGAAGGCAACGGACCAACCAGGTCAATGTTGACGTGATCAAACCTCCTCTCAGGCACTAGGAAACGCTCCAACGGGGCCTTCGTGTGGCGGTGCACATTAGCGCGTTGACAAGCCACGAACTCCCTGGCCCAAGTCCTCACGTCCCTTTTCAGTCCTTGCCAAACGAACTTTGCCGCTACCAAATATACCGAAGGTTTAACGCCGGGTGTGACAGGCCGTGCACAGCCTCGAACACAGGACGCCTCCAGATGGCAGGGACGACAGGCCGCGCCAGGCCCGTAGAGATGTCACACAGGAGAGTAATGCCCGCGTCGCCGAACACCACGTCCTCCAAGCGCAGCCCCGCGCTCTCCACCTTCAGAGCCTGGACGCCGGGATCTGTGACCTGGTCCGCCGCCATGCGAGTATAGTCCAGGCCCAACTGGACGGCACCGATGACGACCCTGGAGAGGCAATCAGCAACCAGGTTCGACTTGCCAGCCACGTGCTTAATGTCCGTAGTGAACTCCGATATGTAGGACAGCTGCCGCTGCTGACGTGCCGACCAAGGCTCCGCCACTTTTGACATGGCGAAGGTGAGCGGCTTGTGGTCGCCAAACGCCGTAAATTCACGGCCTTCCAGCATGAAACGGAAGTGCCGCACGGCCAAATAAAGTCCGAGGAGCTCCGGGTCAAAGGCGCTGTATTTGCGTTCTCTAGGCGTCAGCTGACGGCTGAAAAAGGCGTCGGACTACGCGGTCGGCGCAGTGCACGAGCAGTGGGTGGAGGGCGCTTGGCAGCCGCTCGCCTTTTTCAGCCGCCAAGCGCCCTCCACCCACTGCTCGTGCACTGCGCCGACCGCGTAGTCCGACGCGTCCGTGGTGATGGAGATGGGAGCCGTAGATGATGGGTGTGCCAGCAAAGCCGCCTGAGCCAACGTGGTCTTGACCTCAGCAAAAGCGCCGTCCGCCTCTGCTGTCCAGTCGATCTCCTGGACGTGGGTCTTGCCTTTCAACGCTTCATACAGCGGCCGCATGATGTGTGCGGCCCGGGCGATGAAACGGTGGTAGAAAGTCACCATCCCCAGAAACTCACGGAGCGACCGGGCTGTGAGCGGGCGAGGAAAAGCCTTAACCGCCTCCACCTTCGCTTGCAGAGGTGTCGCACCGCCCTTAAATCAATCATATCACAAGAATGGTTTACTCAAACAGCCAATATAGTATAAAACACTTTAACACAAGTACAGAAGTAGCGTGTCTAAAACTGTTTTTGCAAGTGTATTTAATTGTTTTATCTTAATGAAGACGCATGTGTTTGTGACGGAGTGAGCACATAACAGTATATATGATTATTCTGAAAGCAGGACAGACAAACATGCACACAGTCTCTAATACCATAGCCAACAAAAAGGACTTGTAACAAAAGAAAAACTCAAATGAACATTCAAACTTGAATCTTGTTTTTCTTTGTCCTAAAGATATTCACAAAACCAATAACAGTACCAGCAAAAAAAGGCGTGTGGTGCAGTGGGTTGCGCGTTGGGGTTCAGATCAGCGGGTCATATGTTCAAACCCCACTGCAGTCAACATGTCGTTGTGTCCCTGAGACACTTCACCCCAAATTGCTCCTGTGGGGATTGTCCACAGTATTGAGTATGTAAGTCGCTTTGGATAAAAGCGTCTAACAAGTCACATGTAATGTAATGTAACAACAGGGTGAAACAAAAACATATTTTTGCTCTCCAATTACTTCAATAAATCCCAAATGTTTTCTGTTTTCACTTTCTTCATTTTACCCTGAGAAATGCAACAAAAACAAACAAGTTTCTTGAACAACTGAGAGTAACCCTTTGTGAGAAAGTCTGATGTACAAAATGGTCATTTAGGGGTTTGAGATATTGCTCTTTTACCTTACAGTTTTTTGCACAGGACTTAAGAACTCAGAGGTGACAGAAAATCTGAAAATCAACAGCACTCAGTTGCCACCCTGACAGCACAGCAGCACCTGTAGACAATCAGCTCATTAGGCCCTGATTGGCTGCAAGCTGCAATAAAGCCTCCTTTCTGCTGCTCAGACAAGCAGAGCAAGTCACTTCGGGGCTACTGGTTCTTTACTGCTGTCTTGGAACAGAGAGAGAGAGAAATATGACTTGTGGAGTTCATTTGGGGTACGTTTCTGCAGATATGCAAAGTTAATTGTTGTTAGCTGTCTGCGTTCTCTGATGTTTACATATTTTCTGTGCAGGATTTTCCTTATTGTCTTGGTTCAAGCAGAGCATGTGCGCTGTTTGTGGGCTTCACAAGGTGAGCTAAGCACAACATTTCACTTAAGTACTGTGAATGACTATAGATGTGGCTTTAATATTCTTCTTTTTCTCTATCAGCTCAGAGCAAGAACAACAACACATATGTTGGCTTCAGGCAAAATAATCGGGAAGCTGGTGTCAACTATCTCCAGAATCGACTCAGACAGGCCCAAAGCAGAAACTTAAACATACCTTCAGCTGTGGGCAGTCGTTTTAGCTGGGGGCCTTCTACTGGTGGCTACACACAAACTGTTTCACAGCCAACTAAAAGTGGCTTGGCTAAAGTCAGATTAGTGCAGGGCAGCTCAGTGTCAAAACCTAACTTGAATCGTGTGCCTAAACAGCGTTTTCACGGCCTTTCTAGTGCTATTGTCGGTAGCGATTCTCTGAGTAAGAGCAGCAACAAGGACACGCAGAAGTCTTCCAGCCTGTTTGGTGCCGGTGCTCCTGAGCCAAACCAATCCCCTGCACGGACCAAAACTTCCTCCAGTGTTCGTGCTAAGCTAGTGTCTAAAACGGATAAACCTTCCCGTCCCTCAGCTCCTAAAAACCCCAGCCAGACTGAGGTTGTGAACCCATACAAGAGTAAACTGTTTTCAGGGAATGCAGGAAATGCCAGAGGAAGCTACAAGGCTACTTCCATGGCCTCAAGTTATGGCACTTCTCTTGAGTCCAATGAAGGAAATGGTCCCATCTTCAAGCCTCACAGTTACTCAACGAGCTACGACTCCAAATCATCCAGAGAGGGAACCTCTGGTAAGAAGTTAGCCCCGACCAAGACCGACATCATCCCTGATCAATTTGGTGGCTATGCTATCAGACGGCTGAAGGCTCCTGGGCAGGAGAAAGTGAGTGTCAGGAAGCCCCAGCAGGCCTACCAGACTCCCATCAAGGCCTACGTGGCCCCTCAGCGGCAAGCAACAAACCAGGCCTACAATGCTCCCCAGCAGCAGACTCTCAACAGGGTCTACGAGACTTCCAACAAGGCCTACGAGACTCCCAACAGGACTCCCAACAGGGTCTACAATGCTCCCAACAGGGCCCACGAGACTCCCAACAGGGCCCACGAGACTCCCAACAGGGCCCACGAGACTCCCAACAGGACCCCCAACAGGGCCCATGAGACTCCCAACAGGACCCCCAACAGGCCCTACGAGTTTCCCAACAGGGCCCACGAGACTCCCAACAGGGCCCACGAGACTCCCAACAGGGCCCACGAGACTCCCAACAGGGCCCACGAGACTCCCAACAGGGCCCACGAGACTCCCAACAGGGCCCACGAGACTCCCAAGAGGACCCCCAACAGGGCCTACGAGACTCCCAACAGGACCCCTAACAGGCCCTACGAGTTTCCCAACAGGCCCTACGAGTTTCCCAACAGGCCCTACGAGTTTCCCAACAGGCCCTACGAGTTTCCCAACAGTCCCTACGAAACTCCCAAGAAGGCCTACGTAGCCCCTCAGCGGCAAGCAACGAACCAGGCCTACGAGGCTCCCAACAGGGCCTACGTGGCCCCTCAGAGGCAGGCTGAACCCCAGGCCTACATCTTTCCTCAGGTTGCTCCTCTCAAGTCCCGAGTGCTCACATAAATGCCAAATGGTTTCGTGTCAGTCCAAAGTGGGGACAATAGCAGGTGAGTACTATGCTCGCTTTCTTGCTGTTCTATACATTAACTTAAACCTGGTGACTAATGTGTGTTTGTTCTTACAGGTGCAGCTGGTGTCCTCGGATGAATATTTAGTTTTTTTTTTTTATAAATGAAATAAATACATTAATTTACCACCTGGTTGTGTCTTTACTTCACCTTGTATTGTGGGATGGTGAATGCCTAAGCATGAGTGCTTGTGGCTTGGTGCCCTCTAGTGTCTAGTGCAAAAAATGTTCCTTTACAAAACACATTTGCAAAATGTATCTTAATACTTTACAGCGCTCACAAAAGATTGTGAAAATCCCCTTAGCAAAAACAAATGTCTCAATAGTTCTAGTTTAAACTATTGCAAATTTATCGCGGGTCCGCTCGCTCAGTGAAACAATAACAACGAAACATGGAGGAACAAAAGTCTGCGTTTAAATCGTGTGTGTGGTTAAAACAAATCAGCCTGCGGTCGCTCTTTAGCCTAATGATTATTTCTGAAGGTATACACAGTGAAGGCGGTGCGTGAAAGGCACTGCGCGCTCCTCTTCTCAGAGGCTGAGTTAACCCTCCCTCTGCCTCCTGGTGCTGCAGAGATTTCATGAAGTGAAGGAGGTTTTCCTTCTATAAAACAGCTGTGGGCAGCAGATAGGATACTGTGAGTGTCACGGACATGAATTCATAGATCAAGGCAGACTGGTGCACACATTCTCCTGTTTTGCCAATCTGGTGCTTAAACAAATATAGCTCTACACACCTGGCCGAAATGTCCTTAAAATGAAGTCCGAGTTTGACATTTTAATTCATGTCCTGCCAACACTGGCAGGACAGAAGGCGACACGCCCGTTCAAAGCCGTGTCCCTCACTCCTCACATCCCAAGCTGCATCCCCGAAAAGTGTATGTTGTTACATCGTTTCAGATGTTATGTTTCAGTTGTGCTCTTGATAAACCATTAAAACAGTAAAAACACATTCAGTTTCCTTTTGCTTTTTGTGTCTCCAGAAAGTAATCCAAAAGTAATCTAAAAGTAATCTGATTACGTAAAATATGAATGTGCTACATATCCACACAAACAAACAAAGTGTGCAATCCAATGAATGTTAATCTAACTGGGTTTTGATAGATAACATATCTCTTTTTCTTCTCTCAATTATTTTATTTCTATTGTGCACTCTAATCAATATTAATCTAACTAATGTTCGCTTATACACTTTAAGAATGGCGTTTATCTTTTTTGAGAATGAGTTCTTATTTGATTTAATGTATTGGGGTCTACAACAGATGATACAAATGTTTGTGTCAGTAAATGTGTACTAACAGAGGCGGGGGTGTGTGTGGAAATAACGGGGACAGTGCTGCTGTCAGACGATCAGCTGTGCAGCGTCATCACAAACGGTCATCGCTTCACGTGACGCTCCGGAGGAAAGGAAGTCCCATTGCTCTTAAAACTAATTTCCCTGCTTCTCGTAGGTTTCCTTGCGTCTCTCCATGCTTCCCTGGTGCGAGGGACTAGTCACAGGGAAACGACACAAGGTTTTCATTTAACCGAAGTGAGAAGGACCCGTTGTGTCCCTGGGCAAGACACTTCACCCCAAATTGCTCCTGTGGGGATTGTCCACAGTATTGAGTATGTAAGTCGCTTTGGATAAAAGCGTCTAACAAGTGACATGTAATGTAATGTAACAACAGGGTGAAACAAAAACATATTTTTGCTCTCCAATTACTTCAATAAATCCCAAATCTTTTCTGTTTTCACTTTCTTCATTTTACCCTGAGAAATGCAACAAAAACAAACAAGTTTCTTGAACAACTGAAAGTAACCCTTTGTGAGAAAGTCTGATGTACAAAATGGTCATTTAGGGGTTTGAGATATTGCTCTTTTACCTTACAGTTTTTTGCACAGGACTTAAGAACTCAGAGGTGACAGAAAATCAGAAAATCAACAGCACTCAGTTGCCACCCTGACAGCACAGCAGCACCTGTAGACAATCAGCTCATTAGGCCCTGATTGGCTGCAAGCTGCAATAAAGCCTCCTTTCTGCTGCTCAGACAAGCAGAGCAAGTCACTTCGGGGCTACTGGTTCTTTACTGCTGTCTTGGAACAGAGAGAGAGAGAAATATGACTTGTGGAGTTCATTTGGGGTAAGTTTCTGCAGATATGCAAAGTTAATTGTTGTTAGATGTCTGCGTTCTCTGATGTTTACATATTTTCTGTGCAGGATTTTCCTTGTTGTCTTGGTTCAAGCAGAGCATGTGCGCTGTTTGTGGGCTTCACAAGGTGAGCTAAGCACAACATTTCACTTAAGTGCTGTGAATGACTATAGCTGTGGTTTTAATATTCTTCTTTTTCTCTAGCAGCTCAGAGCAAGAACAACACATATGTTGGCTTCAGGCAAAATAATCGGGAAGCTGGTGTCAACTATCTCCAGAATCGACTCAGACAGGCTCAAAGCAGAAACTTAAACATACCTTCAGCTGTGGGCAGTCGTTTTAGCTGGGGGCCTTCTACTGGTGGCTACACACAAACTGTTTCACAGCCAGCTAAAGTGGCTTAGCTAAAGTCAGGTTAGTGCAGGGCAGCTCAGTGTCAAAACCTAACTTGAATCGTGTGCCTAAACAGCGTTTTCATGGCCTTTCTAGTGCTATTGTCGGTAGCGATTCTCTGAGTAAGAGCAGCAACAAGGACACGGGGAAGTCTTCCAGCCTGTTTGGTGCCGGCGCTCCTGAGCCAAACCAAACCCCTACACGGACCAAAACTTCCTCCAGTGTTCGCGCTAAGCTAGTGTCTAAAACGGATAAACCTTCCCGTCCCTCAGCTCCTAAAAACCCCAGCCAGACTGAGGTTGTGAACCCATACAAGAGTAAACTGTTTTCAGGAAATGCCCGAGGAAGCTACAAGGCTACTTCCATGGCCTCAAGTTATGGCACTTCTCTTGAGTCCAATGTAGGAAATGGTCCCATCTTCAAGCCTCACAGTTACTCAACGAGCTACGACTCCAAATCGTCCAGAGAGGGAACCTCTGGTAAGAAGTTAGCCCCGACCAAGACCCACATCATCCCTGATCAATTTGGTGGCTATGCTATCAGACGGCTGAAGGCTCCTGGGCAGGAGAAAGTGAGTGTCAGGAAGCCCCAGCAGGCCTACCAGACTCCCATCAAGGCCTACGTGGCCCCTCAGCGGCAAGCAACAAACCAGGCCTACGAGGCTCCCAACAAGGCCTACAATGCTCCCCAGCAGCAGACTCCCAACAGGGCCCACGAGACTCCCAACAGGGCCCACGAGACTCCCAACAAGGCCTACGAGACTCCCAACAGGACTCCCAACAGGGCCTACGAGACTCCCAACAGGACTCCCAACAGGGCCTACGAGACTCCCAACAGGACTCCCAACAGGGCCTACGAGACTCCCAACAGGGCTCCCAACAGGGCCTACGAGACTCCCAACAGGACTCCCAACAGGGCCTACGAGACTCCCAACAGGACCCCCAACAGGGCCTACGAGACTCCCAACAGGGCCTACGAGACTCCCAACAGGGCCTACGAGACTCCCAACAGGACTCCCAACAGGGCCTACGAGACTCCCAACAGGGCCTACGAGACTCCCAACAGGACTCCCAACAGGGCCTACGAGACTCCCAACAGGACTCCCAACAGGCCCTACGAGACCCCCAACAGGCCCTACGAGACCCCCAACAGGCCCTACGAGACCCCCAACAGGCCCTACGAGACTCCCAACAGGGCCTACGAGACTCCCAACAGGGCCCCAAACAGGCCCTACGAGACTCCCAACAGGCCCTACGAGACTCCCAAGAAGGCCTACGTAGCCCCTCAGCGGCAAGCAATGAACCAGGCCTACGAGGCTCCCAACAGGGCCTACGTGGCCCCTCAGAGGCAGGCTGAACCCCAGACCTACATCTTTCCTCAGGTTGCTCCTCCCAAACCTCAAGTCCCGAGTGCTCACATAAATGCCAAATGGGTTCGTTTCAGTCCAAAGTGGGGACAATAGCAGGTGAGTACTATGCTCGCTTTCTTGCTGTTCTATACATTAACTTAAACCTGGTGACTAATGTGTGTTTGTTCTTACAGGTGCAGCTGGTGTCCTCGGATGAATATTTTATTTTTAAATAAATACATTAATTTACCACCTGGTTGTGTCTTTACTTCACCTTGTATTGTGGGATGGTGAATGCCTAAGCATGAATGCTTGTGGATGTAAGCTTGGTGCCCTCTAGTGTCTAAAAGGTGTGTTGCAAAAATGTTTCCTTTACAAAACAAATTTGGAAAATGTATCTTAATACTTTACAGCGCTGACAAAAGATTGTGAAAATCCCCTTAGCAAAAACAAATGTCTCAATAGTTCTAGTTTAAACTATTGCAAATTTACAAAAGTGAGATATCTGCTTATGTGGCACACTGGTTCTTACAACAATGCAGTGTTTGCTTTTGAGTTGGACTTTTTACTTTGACCTTTACCAGTGGCACTCTTTATAATGTGACTCTTAGGTTTTAGCTCAAGTGGTAAAATATCTTATCACTTTAAGGGGCTCCCACTAAATGTACAAGTCAATTGATAGACATTGAGCACTAAACTTAAAACATGTGGTTCCTTATCCCAATGTCTGCACTTGAAAGTTCCTCAACTTGAATGAAAGTGTACATGCTAGTGTAGACTGTGGCCATATTGGATTACATGTTTATAATATATTGCCTTATATTTAACATTGTAGTCTGATGAAACTTTTAATGTAAAGATACACTAAGACCGAACAGTAGTGATGGCAAAATGAAGCTTTGAATGAAGCATCGAATCACTTTGATTTGAAGCAGTTGCTGCTTCGGACGTCATATGTCACGTGATTTGAAGCAAGCTTCGAAGCACTGCTTCTATGGAATAGGAAGTCCAGGGTTGAAGCTCCGTTCGAAGCTTCAGTGTCAAACTGCCATACCGAACAGTACAAGCTTCTTGAAGAATATGGGTTGTTTTAACCCAAACGTTTATAAAAGTTAATTCACCGGCCACTAATTTTCTGATGACTATGAACTGATTTGTAATATTGTGTATTGTAGTGCCAGGAAAAGGGAGTCGGTGGCGGTGTATTAAGAACAGAATTCCAATCTTTATTAGCCATTAATAACAGAGGTTATCACATGAACTGCTCTGCTTGACGAGCTAGCAGGAATGGAAGCTAACGCTACAGGTGTTCCCACTAAAGGGTCCGTGTGGCAACACAATACGAGAGGTGAATTATGTCCAATAACGTGTCACCACACAAGCCCCCCCAGAATTCACGTGTAAACAAAATCCGTATGGCAGGGAGGAACAATCCGCCTGCGCACCGGAGTCGGTACAGCGACTTCCGCCCGTGCGGCCCCTGACAGAGGAGGGACCGGAACAACAGGTCCACACTCCCTGACAGGAATCAAAGCCGGGGGTCGGCCCCGTCTCGGCGGCCGAGCCAGCACCACCGGCCGGTCCACGTCCAAGTGAGCAGCCTTCACCCGGTCAACCGAGACGTGCTCAGCCTTACCGCCCATGTCGACCACCAGGTGTTTTTCACCGTGTTCCAAAACCCGGAAAGGTCCATCATAAGGGGGCTGCAGGGGGCCTCTGTGTGCGTCGTGACGAATGAAGACGTGCCCAGCCGAGCGTAGCTCCGCGGGAACTTGAGACCCTGGCGCACCGTGCTGAGTAGTCGGGACTGGAGCGAAAGCCTCCGCCGCGTCACGCGGGAAAAAACTCGCTGGGCCGTGGCAGACCAGGGAGCTGATGCATTTGGGAGGAAATCCCCCGGAACTCTCAGCGGCTGACCGTAGACCATCTCCGCTGTAGAACACTGCAGATCTTCCTTAGGTGCGGTCCTCAGGCCCAGCATCACCCAGGGCAGCTTGTCGACCCAGTTACCGTCCGTAAGGCCGGCCTTGAGGGCCGCCTTCATGGAGCGATGGAAGCGCTTGCAGAGGCCGTTAGCCTGAGGGTGGTAAGCGGTAGTCCTGTGCAGCTTAACCCCCAAACCGCCTGCCACAGCGTTCCAGAGCTCGGACGTGAACTGAGAGCCCCTGTCTGAGGAAATGTCTGACGGGGTGCCAAAACGACACACCCACGTTGCAATGAAGGCCCGGGCAACGTCTGCGGCTGATGTCGAAACGAGCGGAACCGCCTCCGGCCAACGGGTCGTTCTGTCCACCATGGTGAGGAGGTAGGAAAACCCCTGAGAGGAAGGCAACGGACCAACCAGGTCAATGTTGACGTGATCAAACCTCCTCTCAGGCACTAGGAAACGCTCCAACGGGGCCTTCGTGTGGCGGTGCACCTTAGCGCGTTGACAAGCCACGAACTCCCTGGCCCAAGTCCTCACGTCCCTTTTCAGTCCTTGCCAAACAAACTTCGCCGCTACCAAATGTACCGAAGGTTTAACGCCGGGTGTGACAGGCCGTGCACAGCCTCGAACACAGGACGCCTCCAGATGGCAGGGACGACAGGCCGCGCCAGGCCCGTAGAGACGTCACACAGGAGAGTAATGCCCGCGTCGCCGAACACCACGTCCTCCAAGCGCAGCCCCGCGCTCTCCACCTTCAGAGCCTGGACGCCGGGATCTGTGACCTGGTCCGCCGCCATGCGAGTATAGTCCAGGCCCAACTGGACGGCACCGATGACGACCCTGGAGAGGCAATCAGCAACCAGGTTCGACTTGCCAGCCACGTGCTTAATGTCCGTAGTGAACTCCGATATGTAGGACAGCTGCCGCTGCTGACGTTCCGACCAAGGCTCCGCCACTTTTGACATGGCGAAGGTGAGCGGCTTGTGGTCGACAAACGCCGTAAATTCACGGCCTTCCAGCATGAAACGGAAGTGCCGCACGGCCAAATAAAGTCAGAGGAGCTCCGGATCAAAGGCGCTGTATTTGCGTTCTCTAGGCGTCAGCTGGCGGCTGAAAAAGGCATTGGACTACGCGGTCGGCGCAGTGCACGAGCAGTGGGTGGAGGGCGCTTGGCAGCCGCTCGCCTTTTTCAGCCGCCAAGCGCCCTCCACCCACTGCTCGTGCACTGCGCCGACCGCGTAGTCCGACGCGTCCGTGGTGATGGAGATGGGAGCCGTAGATGATGGGTGTGCCAGCAAAGCCGCCTGAGCCAACGCGGTCTTGACCTCAGCAAAAGCGCCGTCCGCCTCTGCTGTCCAGTCGATCTCCTGGACGGGGGTCTTGCCTTTCAACGCTTCATACAGCGGCCGCATGATGTGTGCGGCCCGGGCGATGAAACGGTGGTAGAAAGTCACCATCCCCAGAAACTCATGGAGCGACCGGGCTGTGAGTGGGCGAGGAAAAGCCGCAACAGCCTCCACCTTCGCTGGCAGAGGTGTCGCACCGCCCTTAAATCAATCATATCACAAGAATGGTTTACTCAAACAGCCAATGTAGTATAAAACACTTTAACACAAGTACAGAAGTAGCGTGCCTAAAACTGTTTTTGCAAGTGTATTTAATTGTTTTATCTTAATGAAAACACATGTGTTTGTGACGGAGTGAGCACATTACATTACATTACATTACATTACATTGCATTTAGCTGACGCTTTTATCCAAAGCGACTTACAATAAGTACATTCGACCAGGAAGACACAACCTTGAAGAAAACAGAATCATATAAGTACATCAGGTTTCATAGAGCCAAACATTTCAAGTGCTACTCAACTGGCTTTAGGTAAGCCAACCCTTTATTAGTATAAAAGTGCTTCGTTAATAGTTCTAACGCTCGAAGTGGAGTCGAAAGAGATGAGTTTTCAGTTCGCGCCGGAAGATGTGCAAGCTATCTGCCGTCCTGATGTCAATGGGGAGCTCATTCCACCATCTTGGAGCCAGGACAGCAAACCCACGTGTTTTCGCCGATGGGAACTTGGGTCCCCCTCGCAGCGAGGGCGCAACGAGTCGTTTGGCTGATGCAGAGCGTAGTGCACGCGCTGGGGTGTACGGTTTAACCATGTCCTGGATGTAGGAAGGGCCAGATCCATTCGCAGCATGGTAAGCAAGTACCAGTGTCTTGAAGTGGATTCTAGCAGTTACCGGAAGCCAGTGAAGGGAGTGGAGGAGCGGAGTGGTGTGGGAGAATTTAGGAAGGTTGAAGACCAGACGAGCCGCTGCATTCTGGATGAGCTGCAGAGGTCGGATGGCACATGCAGGTAGACCAGCCAGGAGGGAGTTGCAGTAGTCTAGGCGTGAGATGACGAGAGCCTGGACCAGAACCTGAGTCGCTTTCTGAGTCAGCTGGGGACGTATCTTCCTGATGTTGTAAAGCGTGTATCTGCAGCAACGGGTTGTAGCAGCGATGTTTGCAGTGAAGGACAGGTTGTTATCTAGGGTCACACCCAGATTCCTTGCAGTCTGAGTCGGGGAAACAACTGAGGTGCCGATGTTGATTGTCAGGTCAAGAGTTGGACAATCTTTTCCCGGGAGGAAGAGCAGCTCAGTCTTGTCAAGGTTGAGCTTGAGGTGGTGAGCAGACATCCACTGAGAGATGTCAGCTAGACAAGCAGAGATGCGTGCGACGACCTGGGTCTCTGAGCGGGGAAAGGACAGGATTAATTGGGTGTCGTCAGCGTAGCAGTGGTAAGAAAAAACCATGCGGGCTAATGACTGATCCGAGCGAGTTTGTGTACAGGGAGAAGAGGAGGGGACCAAGAACAGAGCCCTGAGGGACCCCCGTAGTTAATTGACAAGGGTCGGACTCAGACCCTCTCCAAGTCACCCTGTAGGTACGGTCTTTCAGGTATGAGGTGAGGAGGGAAAGTGCAGAGCCTGAAACTCCAAGTTTTTGGAGAGTGCGAAGGAGGATCTGATGATTCACCGTGTCGAATGCAGCAGACAGGTCCAACAGGATGATGACAGAGGAGAGGGATGCAGTTTTGGCAGTGTGCAGTTCCTCCGTGACAGCAATGAGAGCAGTTTCTGTGGAGTGACCTGCCTTGAAACCAGACTGGTGCGGATTGTTAGAGATTTAAAGGGATAACTGGTCCGCTTTTCAAATCTCCGCGCGTTCCTATGAAGCTGGTTATAATACAGGAAGGAATCCATATCTACAAAGTAACCGTTAACAATAATCTACTTTAATGGCAATATGACAATGCAATACAATCATTACAATACAACATGATATATTACAGTTATATTGCAATGCTTAAGGAGTAATGCCGGCTTACTCCTGCTCTAGTCCGCATACTGCAGAGCTACTTTCACCCGAGCGCAGCATGTGAAGAAGAGGCCGAACGCCAGGGATCCACCGGAGATATACCAGAGTAAGAAGGAGGGGTTTGGTGTTAGGTCAGCTGGTCATCTTTTCAGGTCATCTCATTGGGAGACGCAACGCAGCAGGAAACGCAGCAGGAAACCAAACAGGCTCACTTTACAACAAAAGGTCTCAAGGCCTGCATACCTACACCTCCCCCACAGAGCCATAAAAACCCTGTTTACTCCAACCAGCCCAGAATGTTTATAGCCATTTGTAGTCCTTACATTTATGAAAGGATAAAACAGAGAAATCAATATAAAACACAAACACAGGTATTGTTTGAACAGTATTCACTTAACTGCTACTATTGATAAGCACCAGAGAAACCCAAGGGACCTCTCTTAACATCACAACCACTGTAGCTCGTTCTAAGTTGAATGCAAATCAGGACATGCTCTCACCTTCCCCCATCTTCCTTTGTCCTCAAAAACACATGTCAACAGGCCCCAAATGCAGCTCACAGTTTTACCCAAATTATTCCCATTTTAAGCTTATCCATAGTTTGCTAACATGAATAAATACAAATATAACTCTACAGGATCCAGAAGGTTGTTCTGATTGAGATAACAGGAGAGTTGTTTAAAGACAGCGCATTCAAGTGATTTAGACAGGAACGGGAGGAGAGAGACAGGCCTGTAGTTTATAACATAACAGTATATATGATTATTCTGAAAGCAGGACAGACAAACATGCACACAGTCTCTAATACCATAGCCAACAAAAAGGACTTGTAACAAAAGAAAAACTCAAATGAACATTCAAACTTGAATCTTGTTTTTCTTTGTCCTAAAGATATTCACAAAACCAATAACAGTACCAAAATACAAGCAAAAAAAGGCGTGTGGTGTAGTGGGTTGTGCGTTGGTGTTCAGATCAGCGGGTCATATGTTCAAACCCCACTACAGTCAACATGTCGTTGGGCCCTTCTCACTTCTTTTATTTTTCATTTCCTCGGTCTCGGTCTCACCGGAAGTTGATTTGTCTGCGCCATCTTGAGTAGCGTCCCAATGGCTCTTATTTCTGCCGGAGGACCGAGGATCGAGGAGCGAGGAGCGATAACCGAGGAACCACCAGACCATCCTTCGATGAAATCCTCAGACACTCGCCCCGCCCCCTTACTGTGTATCGCTCACTGATTGGACGATGCAGCGCATGCACTGATCTGATGCTTCTTGACATGAGAGCAGTTTCCCAGCGGAGTGAAGAAAATACATGAACCTCACGGGAGTCACTCCTCAGTTTATACCGTGTTTTGCTTCAATTCATGTATCATTTAGTTACAAACAGGGTTGGGTTGTAACGGAATACATGTAACGGCGTTACGTAATCAGAATACAAAAATCAAGTAACTGTATTCAGCTCGCATTACATTTGAAAAACGAGTAATCTGATTACAGTTACTTTCGTAAACCTGAAGTGAATACATTTTGGATTACTTATTGGAATTATTGGTGGAAAGATTTCCTCTCAACATTTAATATTCATAGTAGGTACAGCCGAATCATCACAGCGCACAAAACCTATTACCGCCGCAGATGGACCAAAAAAAGCGTTTGAAAAAAAATCGCGGGTCCGCTCGCTCAGTGAAACAATAACAACGAAACATGGAGGAACAAAAGTCTGCGTTTAAAATCGCGTGTGTGTGTGTATATATAGGTGTGTGTGTGGTTAAAACTAGGGCCGGGACTCGATTAAAAAAAGTAATCTAATTAATTAGAGGCTTTGTAATTAATTAATCGAAATTAATCGCATTTTTAATCACATATAAATATTTGACCTGAGAACAGTGAGAAGCAATTTTTTTCACATGGATTTTAGTATACCATTAGGCGCATTCACACCGCAGTACTTTTCCCACAAAGGTTCATGAGAACTTAGTTCATGAGAACTCTTTGAACCTGGGGGTGGATTAGGCAAATGAAGCCGCTGACGTCACTTCTTCTTCTTCTGCTTTGGGTTTACTGGCAGGCCGCAAACCACTTCACGGCGTATACTGCCGCCCAAAGTCCCCGGCCGGAAGTCCCCGGAGTTGGGGACTGGCTTCAGTAGAAGCTGCTGGGAGTCCCAGCAGCTTCTACTGAAGCCTTCCGAGTAAATCGCCAGAACGCCGACACCTCCTCATCTCCACCGCTCCCATGTTTTATTTTGTGTTGCCATAAGTTAGTCTCTCTGCGTTTCTGCGCTGGGCTAATGCTAATAATGCTAATGCGAGGATATGGCGACAATGGCGGCTTCACAAAACTTTTTGGGAGTTTTACGGGGCGTGGTTTGCAATCCGCCCAGCCAATCAGACATATAGCTCTCTTCTCACAAGAGAGCCGTACGAAAGTCCCTGCTCTCTAGCAGGGACTTTCGTGGGGTGAACTAATTTTAGTACCGGCTCTTTTTGGTGTGAACGCGATAAAAGAGGCTAACGTCCACGCTAGCTGCTATATATTTTTGCATTGAGGTGATACTTGAGGCTTGATGTGCTGCGGTGATATGCGAATTCCTTTTTGCATAATTTGCACACAACCGTGCTCTTATCGACGCTTCCATCCGTCCGTTTTTTAAAACAACATTTCCCACTGTTGTTCACTGTGGTTTGTTGTTGTTGTCTGAAGTCATGAACGTTAGTTGGTGCTCCAGTATAATCGGTACGCCTGAAACTCATCCAGTGAGAAACGTTCCGCGGTGCAAAAATAAGTGCGATTAAAATGCGTTAATTTTTTTAACGCGTTAATTTTTGTGTAATTAATTAATCTTAATTAACGCGTTAAAGTCCCGGCCCTAGTTAAAACACATCAGCCTGCTGTTACAGATATGGGCATCTGTTAATGCCTGCTATATAGTGACGCCTGTTGGCGCTTTAGTAAACTGCATGCTGACACAGGCTTACACTGTGATGTACTATATCCGCAAGCGCGGGAATATACATGTGATGGAGTTGTGAGTTACGGAATAAAGCTGCAGACTGAAACATGCTGTCAGAAGTGGTCTTCTTGGACTAAAAGCTCAAGAAAACTCACGTCATGACGACAAACAGTATTCCGGCACCCGAGGGCATGCATATGTCTGGTGATATAGCCAAAAACTGGGAGGTTTTTAGAGCAGAATTTGAGGACTTTATGCTCGCTACAGGTCTGACCGAAAAAACGAATGCGGTGCAGGCAGCCACGCTGAGACGGCTTATGGGGAACGAGTGCCGGCATATATATATGCACAACGTCACGCTGACCGAGGAACAAAAGAAAGACCCCAAAACAATCTTGGATGCGTTGGGGGATTATTTCAAGCCGGCAAAAAAATGTGATTTATGAGAGATACACGTTTGGATGCTGCAAACAAGGACCGGACGAGCCGATCGATAGCTTTATAATAAAGCTGAGGGAAAAAGCATCATCATGTGAGTACCGTGACCTAAAAGATGAACTGATTAGGGACAGGCTGGTACTCGGTATTGCCAGCGAGAGCACCAGACGGAGACTGCTGCGTGAACGGGACCTAACGCTGCCAACAGCTGTGGAGATTTGCCGCCTTGCAGAATTGACGGAGTCACGCATGAGGCTTATTGAGAGCCCGCAGGCACAGGTGGACAGTATTAATTCTGGTGGACAGGCAAGGCGGACGACGCAAAATACAGTGGAAAACAGCTGAAAGAAACACAGCGGCTGAGAGAGAGCAGCAGTGGACCTGCAAATACTGTGGAAATGGACACAAACGGGGCAGAGAGCAGTGCCCAGCCTATGGTAAGACCTGCCGAGCATGTGGCGTTTCAAATCACTTTGCAAAAGTATGTCAGGCCAGCAGCAGAGCAGAGAAAACAAGAAAAGTTAATGTTGTTGAGGATGTACAGCAAACTGAAGGGGACTCGGATACAAGTGAAAACCTATACAATGTCACTGAATATGTGGGGAATGTGAAAGCACCTGGACGCAAATGGTTTCTACACCTACACCTGAATAAGAAAAGACAGCTATGCCAGCTAGATACAGGGGCCACTTGCAATGTTATGGGCCGCCAGTTTAAAGAGAAACTGTCACCAAAGACAGCCTTACAGCCGACCAGAACAAGGCTAAAGCTGTACTCTGATACATACATGCCATCCCTGGGGAAATTTCACACTGACTGTGTGGTCAGGGGGAAAATACACAGACTTGTGTTTGAGATAGTGAACACCAAACAAAAGCCCCTGCTCGGTGGTGCTGCATGCACTGATCTGGGCCTTGTGAAATTCACTATTCCAAGAGAACTACTGCCAGCAGAGGTGAACACTATTGATGCAAGCCAGTCTATGCCACTCACAAAAGAAATGCTACTGAAAGACTTTCATGATGTTTTCCATGACCCGATCGAGTCAGTCCCAGGTAATATTCATTTCGATCTGAACCCTGAAGTGACACCAGTCCAGTGCTCACCACGAAATGTCCCTGTAGCGCTAAAAGCCCGGGTTAAGGAAGAGCTGGACAAACATGTGAAAGCAGGCAACCTTACGCCAGTGACAGAGCCAACAGCGTGGATAAGCAACATGGTGACAGTAGCTAAACCAGACAAGATAAGAATCTGCATTGACCCAAAGCCTCTCAATCAGGCACTTCTCAGGTCCCATTACCACATGCCAACGCTAGAAGACGTCTTGTACAAACTGCCCAAGGCTCGTGTCTTCACACTGGTTGATGCTCGTGACGCCTTTCTCCAGTGCAAGCTTGATGAGGAAAGCAGCCGCTTGACGACATTCTGGACCCCATGGGGTCGGATGAGATGGCTCAAACTCCCGTTTGGAGTCTCAGTGGCGCCAGAGATCTATCAGCGCAAGCAACATGAGCTGCTATCAGGCCTGGCTGGCATCGAGCCTATTGCGGATGACATCCTGGTGGTCGGGTGTGGCGATACGGACGCAGAGGCTGAAGAGGACCACAACACCAACTTAAGAGCTCTCATGCAACGGTGCAGGGCTGTGAAGCTCAGATTGAGTGAACGCAAGCTGCAGTTCAAGCTCAAAGCTGTACATTTCCACGGCCATGTACTGTCTACAGAAGGACTGAAAATCGACCCAGAGAAAACTCAAGCAGTGTTGGACATGCCGACGCCCACGGATGCTAAGGCAGTGCAACGCATGATCGGGTTTGTGACATATCTGGCTAAGTTCCTGCCAGGGCTATCGGAGATCTGTGAGCCTCTTCGCAGACTCCTGGATAAGGACACAGCATGGCACTGGCTGCCAAAACACGATGATGCAATACGCGAGATAAAGCGGATGGTCACCAACACGCCGGTTCTCAAATATTATGACGTCACAAAGCCTGTAACGATCCAGAGTGATGCCAGCATGAATGGACTGGGGTGCTGCTTGCTGCAAAAGGGGCAGCCCGTAGCCTTTGCCTCACGCGCACTGACACGGACTGAGCAAAACTACGCTCAAATAGAGAAAGAGTGTTTAAGCATAGTTTTTGCATGCCAGAGATTTCACCAGTACCTATACGGCAGGGACACAATCACTGCAGAAACAGACCACAAACCACTGATCACCATCTTTAAGAAGCCCCTCATGAATGCGCCTAAACGCCTTCAGGGCATGTTACTGCAGCTCCAGGGGTACAATCTGGATGTTGTTTACAAACCAGGCACGGAGATGTATGTCAGTGACACTCTAAGCAGGGCCACTCCACCGTATCGTGGTTCCGACACCCCCTATGTACGACAGGCGGTGTGTTCCATGGACAGCTTTCAGGTGGAGGACTCAGAGCTGGATCAGGCACAGCATCTGGATGTTACTGACTTCAGGTTTCGCCAAATTGCCCAGCACACAGAGATGGACGATGTATTACAAGCTTTGACATCAGTAATCCTCAGGGGATGGCCTGATTTCAAAGAGGACACCCCCCTCTTGGTGCGAGAATACTGGCCCTTCAGGGATGAGCTCAACGTGCAAAACAGTGTGCTATACAGAGGAAAGTGCGTTGTTATCCCTAAGGCCTTGAGGGCAGAGTTGTTAAGACGCATACACACCAGCCACATCGGGGGGGAGGCATGTTACAGGCGCGCCAGGGATACGCTGTTCTGGCCAAACATGAGAACAGAGATAAAAGACTATGTGTCGAACTGCTCTGCATGCAATGAATATGCACGAGCCCAGCAGAAGGAATCATTGATGTCGCATGATATCCCAACACGTCCATGGCAAACAGTGAGTATGGATATCTTCTCTTACGCTGGCCAAGATTTCATCGTCCTAGTGGACCACTATTCAGACTTCTGGGAGATTGATCTTCTGCCGGATCTATCAGCTGACACTCTCATCACATGCTGTAAATCTCAATTTGCACGCTACGGACAGCCAGACAAAGTGCTCACAGATAATGGCCCACAGTTTGCCTGTGAACAGTTCAGGAAGTTTGCTGCAAAGTGGGGATTTAACCATGTCACATCCTCACCCAGATATCCAAAATCAAACGGCAAAGCTGAGTCAGCTGTCAAGATAGTGAAATCACTCTGCAAGCGGGCAAAGTTGGATGGCACGGATAAATGGCAGGCCATTCTCCATTGGCGCAACACGCCCACAGAGGGGTTGGACAGCAGTCCAGCCCAACGCTTAATGTCACGAAGGCTGAAGACTTCGCTGCCGGTTGCGGACAGCTTGCTGCAACCGTGGTTAGTGACGGGAGTGACGGAAAAGCTGCGGTTGAAACGGCGGCTTGCAAAATCCGCCTACGACATATCGGCAAGGGACTTACCAGAACTGAATGTTGGGGAACACATAAGGATGAGGCCTCTTCCAGGAGATCGCACAGGCCGTTGGCAACTGGGTCAATGCCTCCAGAAAGTCGCTCCTCGCTCATTCGTAGTGGAGGTGGACGGCACGCTCTACGGGAGAAAACCGGGTGGATCTGCGGGTTGCGGAGCGCTCAGCCCGGATGCGACAGCTGGTAGGGCCGGAGCAGAGCAGCCACACGGACCGGGGCCATGTCAACGCAGAGAGGGCTGCAGGTGGAGCTCGAACCGACCCGGTCCAGGATGACACAGGTTTGGGGGAGCCTCCTCACTCTCCAGGGGTCCCGGCGCAAGGGCGGGGTTTGACACCAGGGAAGCCAGTGAGTACAGAGAGCCAAGCTGTATACTCGCGGTGTGGTCGCCTGTTACGGCCGCCGCAGAGACTGAACCTGTGATACAACTGGGAACATTGTCACTAAGTCTGTTGGACTGTTAAGAAAAAAAAAAGAATTGTTGGATATTATTATAGTTTTGTATCGGTACTTGCATGGTTAATCAGTATTGTAATTGTTTTCATGTATTGGAGGTTGACAATGTTAAAGTGTTAGCTTTACACAATGTAGCTCTTACCTGCACTTTAAAGTGACATGCTGATGTTGTTTACAGCTAAAGGAAAGGAGATGTTACAGATATGGGGATCTGTTAATGCCTGCTATATAGTGACGCCTGTTGGCGCTTTAGTAAACTGCATGCTGACACAGGCTTACACTGTGATGTACTATATCCGCAAGCGCGGGAATATACATGTGATGGAGTTGTGAGTTACGGAATAAAGCTGCAGACTGAAACACCTGCGGTCGCTCTTTAGCCTAATGATTATTTCTGAAGGTATACACAGTGAAGGCGGTGCGTGAAAGGCACTGCGCGGCGCGCTCGTCTAGAGGCTGAGTTAACCCTCCCGCTGCCTCCTGGTGCTGCAGAGATTTCATGAAGTGAAGGAGGTTTTCCTTCTATAAAACAGCTGTGGGCAGCAGATAGGATACTGTGAGTGTCACGGACATGAATTCATAGATCAAGGCAGACTGGTGCACACACTCTCCTGTTTTGCCAATCCGGTGCTTAAACAAATATAGCTCTACACACCTGGCCGACATGTCCTTAAAATGAAGTCCGAGTTCGACATTTTAATTCATGTCCTGCCAACACTGGCAGGACAGAAGGCGACACGCCCGTTCTAAGCCGTGTCCCTCACTCCTCACATCCCAAGCTGCATCCCCAAAAAGTTAATTATGTTGTTACATCGTTTCAGATGTTATGTTTCAGTTGTGCTCTTGATAAACCATTAAAACAGTAAAAACACGTTCAGTGTCCTTTTGCTTTTTGTGTCTCCAGAAAGTAATCCAAAAGTAATCTAAAAGTAATCTGATTACGTAAAATGTGAATGTGCTACATATCCACACAAACAAACAAAGTGTGCAATCCAATGAATGTTAATCTAACTGGGTTTTGATAGATAACATATCTCTTTTTCTTCTCTCAATTATTTTATTTCTATTGTGCACTCTAATCAATATTAATCTAACTAATGTTCGCTTATACACTTTAAGAATGGCGTTTATCTTTTTTGAGAATGAGTTCTTATTTGATTTAATGTATTGGGGTCTACAACAGATGATACAAATGTTTGTGTCAGTAAATGTGTACTAACAGAGGCGGGGTGTGTGTGGAAATAACGGGGACAGTGCTGCTGTCAGACGATCAGCTGTGCAGCGTCATCACAAACGGTCGTCGCTTCACGTGACGCTCCGGAGGAAAGGACGTCCCATTGCTCTTAAAACTAATTTCCCTGCTTCTCGTAGGTTTCCTTGCGTCTCTCCATGCTTCCCTGGTGGGAAGGACTAGTCACAGGGAAACGACGCAAGTGAGGGACGCAAGGAATCCATTAAACCGAAGTGAGAAGGACCCGTGGTGTCCCTGAGACACTTCACCCCAAATTGCTCCTGTGGGGATTGCCCACAGTATTGAGTATGTAAGTCGCTTTGGATAAAAGCGTCTAACAAGTCACATGTAATGTAATGTAACAACAGGGTGAAACAAAAACATATTTTTTCTCTCCAATTACTTCAATAAATCCCAAATGTTTTCTGTTTTCACTTTCTTCATTTTACCCTGAGAAATGCAACAAAAACAAACAAGTTTCTTGAACAACTGAAAGTAACCCTTTGTGAGAAAGTCTGATGTACAAAATGGTCATTTAGGGGTTTGAGATATTGCTGTTTTACCTTACAGTTTTTTGCACAGGACTTAAGAACTCAGAGGTGACAGAAAATCAGAAAATCAACAGCACTCAGTTGCCACCCTGACAGCACAGCAGCACCTGTAGACAATCAGCTCATTAGGCCCTGATTGGCTGCAAGCTGCAATAAAGCCTCCTTTCTGCTGCTCAGACAAGCAGAGCAAGTCACTTCGGGGCTACTGGTTCTTTACTGCTGTCTTGGAACAGAGAGAGAGAGAAATATGACTTGTGGAGTTCATTTGGGGTAAGTTTCTGCAGACATGCAAAGTTAATTGTTGTTAGCTGTCTGCAATCTCTGATGTTTACATATTTTCTGTGCAGGATTTTCCTTATTGTCTTGGTTCAAGCAGAGCATGTGCGCTGTTTGTGGGCTTCACAAGGTGAGCTAAGCACAACATTTCACTTAAGTGCTGTGAATGACTATAGCTGTGGCTTTAATATTTTTCTTTTTCTCTAGCAGCTCAGAGCAAGAACAACACATATGTTGGCTTCAGGCAAAATAATCGGGAAGCTGGTGTCAACTATCTCCAGAATCGACTCAGACAGGCTCAAAGCAGAAACTTAAACATACCTTCAGCTGTGGGCAGTCGTTTTAGCTGGGGGCCTTCTACTGGTGGCTACACACAAACTGTTTCACAGCCAGCTAAAGTGGCTTAGCTAAAGTCAGGTTAGTGCAGGGCAGCTCAGTGTCGAAACCTAACTTGAATCGTGTGCCTAAACAGCGTTTTCATGGCCTTTCTAGTGCTATTGTCAGTAGCGATTCTCTGAGTAAGAGCAGCAACAAGGACACGCAGAAGTCTTCCAGCCTGTTTGGTGCCGGTGCTCCTGAGCCAAACCAAACCCCTGCACGGACCAAAACTTCCTCCAGTGTTCGCGCTAAGCTAGTGTCTAAAACGGATAAACCTTCCCGTCCCTCAGCTCCTAAAAACCCCAGCCAGATTGTGAACCCATACAAGAGTAAACTGTTTTCAGGGAATGCAGGAAATGCCAGAGGAAGCTACAAGGCTACTTCCATGGCCTCAAGTTATGGCACTTCTCTTGAGTCCAGTGAAGGAAATGGTCCCATCTTCAAGCCTCACAGTTACTCAACGAGCTACGACTCCAAATCGTCCAGAGAGGGAACCTCTGGTAAGAAGTTAGCCCCGACCAAGACCCACATCATCCCTGATCAATTTGGTGGCTATGCTATCAGACGGCTGAAGGCTCCTGGGCAGGAGAAAGTGAGTGTCAGGAAGCCCCAGCAGGCCTACCAGACTCCCATCAAGGCCTACGTGGCCCCTCAGCGGCAAGCAACAAACCAGGCCTACAATGCTCCCCAGCAGCAGACTCTCAACAGGGTCTACGAGACTTCCAACAAGGCCTACGAGACTCCCAACAGGACTCCCAACAGGGTCTACAATGCTCCCAACAGGGCCTACAATGCTCCCAACAGGGCCCACGAGACTCCCAACAGGGCCCACGAGACTCCCAACAGGGCCTACGAGACTCCCAACAGGGCCCACGAGACTCCCAACAGGGCCCACGAGACTCCCAACAGGGCCCACGAGACTCCCAACAGGGCCCACGAGACTCCCAACAGGGCCCACGAGACTCCCAACAGGACCCCCAACAGGGCCTACGAAACTCCCAACAGGCCCTACGAAACTCCCAACAGGCCCTACGAGTTTCCCAACAGTCCCTACGAAACTCCCAAGAAGGCCTACGTAGCCCCTCAGCGGCAAGCAACGAACCAGGCCTACGAGGCTCCCAACAGGTTCTACGTGGCCCCTCAGAGGCAGGCTGAACCCCAGGCCTACATCTTTCCTCAGGTTGCTCCTCTCAAGTCCCGAGTGCTCACATAAATGCCAAATGGTTTCATGTCAGTCCAAAGTGGGGACAATAGCAGGTGAGTACTATGCTCGCTTTCTTGCTGTTCTATACATTAACTTAAACCTGGTGACTAATGTGTGTTTGTTCTTACAGGTGCAGCTGGTGTCCTCGGATGAATATTTAGTTTTTAAAAAAAAATGAAATAAATACATTAATTTACCACCTGGTTGTGTCTTTACTTCACCTTGTATTGTGGGATGGTGAATGCCTAAGCATGAGTGCTTGTGGCTTGGTGCCCTCTAGTGTCTAGTGCAAAAAATGTTCCTTTACAAAACACATTTGCAAAATGTATCTTAATACTTTACAGCGCTCACAAAAGATTGTGAAAATCCCCTTAGCAAAAACAAATGTCTCAATAGTTCTAGTTTAAACTATTGCAAATGTATCGCGGGTCCGCTCGCTCAGTGAAACAATAACAACGAAACATGGAGGAACAAAAGTCTGCGTTTAAATCGTGTGTGTATATATAGGTGTGTGTGGTTAAAACAAATCAGCCTGCGGTCGCTCTTTAGCCTAATGATTATTTCTGAAGGTATACACAGTGAAGGCGGTGCGTGAAAGGCACTGCGCGCTCCTCTTCTCAGAGGCTGAGTTAACCCTCCCGCTGCCTCCTGGTGCTGCAGAAATTTCATGAAGTGAAGGAGGTTTTCCTTCTATAAAACAGCTGTGGGCAGCAGATAGGATACTGTGAGTGTCACGGACATGAATTCATAGATCAAGGCAGACTGGTGCACACATTCTCCTGTTTTGCCAATCCGGTGCTTAAACAAATATAGCTCTACACACCTGGCCGAAATGTCCTTAAAATGAAGTCCGAGTTTGACATTTTAATTCATGTCCTGCCAACACTGGCAGGACAGAAGGCGACACGCCCGTTCTAAGCCGTGTCCCTCACTCCTCACATCCCAAGCTGCATCCCCAAAAAGTGTATGTTGTTACATCGTTTCAGATGTTATGTTTCAGTTGTGCTCTTGATAAACCATTAAAACAGTAAAAACACGTTCAGTGTCCTTTTGCTTTTTGTGTCTCCAGAAAGTAATCCAAAAGTAATCTAAAAGTAATCTAATTACGTAAAATATGAATGTGCTACATATCCACACAAACAAACAAAGTGTGCAATCCAATGAATGTTAATCTAACTGGGTTTTGATAGATAACATATCTCTTTTTCTTCTCTCAATTATTTTATTTCTATTGTGCACTCTAATCAATATTAATCTAACTAATGTTCGCTTATACACTTTAAGAATGGCGTTTATCTTTTTTGAGAATGAGTTCTTATTTGATTTAATGTATTGGGGTCTACAACAGATGATACAAATGTTTGTGTCAGTAAATGTGTACTAACAGAGGCGGGGGTGTGTGTGGAAATAACGGGGACAGTGCTGCTGTCAGACGATCAGCTGTGCAGCGTCATCACAAACGGTCATCGCTTCACGTGACGCTCCGGAGGAAAGGAAGTCCCATTGCTCTTAAAACTAATTTCCCTGCTTCTCGTGGTTTCCTTGCGTCTCTCCATGCTTCCCTGTTGCGAGGGACTAGTCACAGGGAAACGACACAAGGTTTTCATTTAACCGAAGTGAGAAGGACCCGTTGTGTCCCTGGGCAAGACACTTCACCCCAAATTGCTCCTGTGGGGATTGTCCACAGTATTGAGTATGTAAGTCGCTTTGGATAAAAGCGTCTAACAAGTGACATGTAATGTAATGTAACAACAGGGTGAAACAAAAACATATTTTTGCTCTCCAATTACTTCAATAAATCCCAAATCTTTTCTGTTTTCACTTTCTTCATTTTACCCTGAGAAATGCAACAAAAACAAACAAGTTTCTTGAACAACTGAAAGTAACCCTTTGTGAGAAAGTCTGATGTACAAAATGGTCATTTAGGGGTTTGAGATATTGCTCTTTTACCTTACAGTTTTTTGCACAGGACTTAAGAACTCAGAGGTGACAGAAAATCAGAAAATCAACAGCACTCAGTTGCCACCCTGACAGCACAGCAGCACCTGTAGACAATCAGCTCATTAGGCCCTGATTGGCTGCAAGCTGCAATAAAGCCTCCTTTCTGCTGCTCAGACAAGCAGAGCAAGTCACTTCGGGGCTACTGGTTCTTTACTGCTGTCTTGGAACAGAGAGAGAGAGAGAAATATGACTTGTGGAGTTCATTTGGGGTAAGTTTCTGCAGATATGCAAAGTTAATTGTTGTTAGCTGTCTGCGTTCTCTGATGTTTACATATTTTCTGTGCAGGATTTTCCTTGTTGTCTTGGTTCAAGCAGAGCATGTGCGCTGTTTGTGGGCTTCACAAGGTGAGCTAAGCACAACATTTCACTTAAGTGCTGTGAATGACTATAGCTGTGGTTTTAATATTCTTCTTTTTCTCTAGCAGCTCAGAGCAAGAACAACAACACATATGTTGGCTTCAGGAAAAATAATCAGGAAGCTGGTGTCAACTATCTCCAGAATCGACTCAGACAGGCTCAAAGCAGAAACTTAAACATACCTTCAGCTGTGGGCAGTCGTTTTAGCTGGGGGCCTTCTACTGGTGGCTACACACAAACTGTTTCACAGCCAGCTAAAAGTGGCTTAGCTAAAGTCAGGTTAGTGCAGGGCAGCTCAGTGTCAAAACCTAACTTGAATCGTGTGCCTAAACAGCATTTTCATGGCCTTTCTAGTGCTATTGTCGGTAGCGATTCTCTGAGTAAGAGCAGCAACAAGGACACGGGGAAGTCTTCCAGCCTGTTTGGTGCCGGCGCTCCTGAGCCAAACCAAACCCCTACACGGACCAAAACTTCCTCCAGTGTTCGCGCTAAGCTAGTGTCTAAAACGGATAAACCTTCCCGTCCCTCAGCTCCTAAAAACCCCAGCCAGACTGAGGTTGTGAACCCATACAAGAGTAAACTGTTTTCAGGGAATGCAGGAAATGCCCGAGGAAGCTACAAGGCTACTTCCATGGCCTCAAGTTATGGCACTTCTCTTGAGTCCAATGAAGGAAATGGTCCCATCTTCAAGCCTCACAGTTACTCAACGAGCTACGACTCCAAATCGTCCAGAGAGGGAACCTCTGGTAAGAAGTTCGCCCCGACCAAGACCCACATCATCCCTGATCAATTTGGTGGCTATGCTATCAGACGGCTGAAGGCTCCTGGGCAGGAGAAAGTGAGTGTCAGGAAGCCCCAGCAGGCCTACCAGACTCCCATCAAGGCCTACGTGGCCCCTCAGCGGCAAGCAACAAACCAGGCCTACGAGGCTCCCAACAAGGCCTACAATGCTCCCCAGCAGCAGACTCCCAACAGGGCCCACGAGACTCCCAACAAGGCCTACGAGACTCCCAACAGGGCCTACGAGACTCCCAACAGGACTCCCAACAGGGCCTACGAGACTCCCAACAGGACTCCCAACAGGGCCTACGAGACTCCCAACAGGACTCCCAACAGGGCCTACGAGACTCCCAACAGGGCCTACGAGACTCCCAACAGGACCCCCAACAGGGCCTACGAGACTCCCAACAGGGCCTACGAGACTCCCAACAGGACCCCCAACAGGGCCTACGAGACTCCCAACAGGACCCCCAACAGGGCCTACGAGACTCCCAACAGGACTCCCAACAGGCCCTACGAGACCCCCAACAGGCCCTACGAGACTCCCAACAGGCCCTACGAGACTCCCAACAGGGCCTACGAGACTCCCAACAGGACCCCAAACAGGCCCTACGAGACTCCCAACAGGCCCTACGAGACTCCCAAGAAGGCCTACGTAGCCCCTCAGCGGCAAGCAATGAACCAGGCCTACGAGGCTCCCAACAGGGCCTACGTGGCCCCTCAGAGGCAGGCTGAACCCCAGACCTACATCTTTCCTCAGGTTGCTCCTCCCAAACCTCAAGTCCCGAGTGCTCACATAAATGCCAAATGGGTTCGTTTCAGTCCAAAGTGGGGACAATAGCAGGTGAGTACTATGCTCGCTTTCTTGCTGTTCTATACATTAACTTAAACCTGGTGACTAATGTGTGTTTGTTCTTAAAGGTGCAGCTGGTGTCCTCGGATGAATATTTTATTTTTAAATAAATACATTAATTTACCACCTGGTTGTGTCTTTACTTCACCTTGTATTGTGGGATGGTGAATGCCTAAGCATGAATGCTTGTGGATGTAAGCTTGGTGCCCTCTAGTGTCTAAAAGGTGTGTTGCAAAAATGTTTCCTTTACAAAACAAATTTGGAAAATGTATCTTAATACTTTACAGCGCTGACAAAAGATTGTGAAAATTCCCTTAGCAAAAACAAATGTCTCAATAGTTCTAGTTTAAACTATTGCAAATTTACAAAAGTGTGAGATATCTGCTTATGTGGCACACTGGTTCTTACAACAATGCAGTGTTTGCTTTTGAGTTGGACTTTTTACTTTGACCTTTACCAGTGGCACTCTTTATAATGTGACTCTTAGGTTTTAGCTCAAGTGGTAAAATATCTTATCACTTTAAGGGGCTCCCACTAAATGTACAAGTCAATTGATAGACATTGAGCACTAAACTTAAAACATGTGATTCCTTATCCCAATGTCTGCACTTGAAAGTTCCTCAACTTGAATGCAAGTGTACATGCTGTAGACTGTGGCCATATTGGATTACATGTTTATAATATATTGCCTTATATTTAACATTGTAGTCTGATGAAACTTTTAATGTAAAGATACACTAAGACCGAACAGTAGTGATGGCAAAATGAAGCTTTGAATGAAGCATCGAATCACTTTGATTTGAAGCAGTTGCTGCTTCGGACGTCATATGTCACGTGATTTGAAGCACTGCTTCTATGGAATAGGAAGTCCAGGGTTGAAGCTCCGTTCTTAGCTTCAGTGTCAAACTGCCATACCGAACAGTACAAGCTTCTTGAAGAATATGGGTTGTTTTAACCCAAACATTTATAAAAGTTAATTCACCGGCCACTAATTTTCTGATGACTATGAACTGATTTGTAATATTGTGTATTGTAGTGCCAGGAAAAGGGAGTCGGAGGCGGTGTATTAAGAACAGAGTTCCAATCTTTATTAGCCATTAATAACAGAGGTTATCACATGAACTGCTCTGCTTGACGAGCTAGCAGGAATGGAAGCTAACGCTACAGGTAGAAAGTCACCATCCCCAGAAACTCACGGAGCGACCGGGCTGTGAGCATGGATGTATAATAAGAACTGGATACAGCGTGGGAGGCGGGGCCTCATTCATTCCTATGAGAGTTGCTCATTAGCGCATGATGACAAAATGGCCCAACTTTTGAGAGAGCGAAACGTCACAGATTACCCGTATGTGCGCTCATAGCGCATGCGCAACTTTAACCACGCCGCCCAAAAGGCTCGTTCACATTAAGCACGTGAATTTGCGTACACGTAACAGCACCGCGCGTTCATGACAGCATGGTACTGGATTTATATTAACGAGGCGGGAGTTAGCAGCTAGCGGCTAGCTAGTAAATGATGCTAACTTACACATCAATCGTTATGTACTTTTATATTACGCTGACATCAGGATCTAGTGATATCCAAGCAACAGAGCTTCATTTAGCATGATACTTGTGTGGGTTGTACATGAAACCACTTGGTAATATATACAAATGTATATGTTGAAGCCTGTTATGATCAATTGTGAGTTAAAACTTTATCTAAAAAGTAAAGCTGATGATGGATTACTGTGGTGGAGTTAAAATAACAATATCCTATTTCTTTTTTAAATGTGATTGAGTAAAAGGATAGTAACTGTGATTATTCATGTTAAGTAGCCCACAAGTAACTAAAACGTATAATACTTGAAGGAAAGGTGTCAAATGTTCCCATAAATACCAATATCACAGTACAACAACCCTTGTTGTTAAATACCAACCATGTGTATATATATATATATATATATATATATATATATATATATATATATATATATATATATATATATATAAATATGCCGCTAAAACTGTGTAATATACCAGGCTGCTAAATCCTCCAAACTGTTGTTGCTGGATGTGTATTTTGTGAAATGTGTATTTTTTTTAAATTATAATTTCTTGTTTTGAATCTTTAATACTTTTTTTATGCATACTTTAAGTAACATTAGGCTGTCTTTGGCTCTTTTCTGCTGTAACAATGTAAGTGTATTCTGATCTAATTGATGTTTTTGTCAGTTTGTTTCCCTATATTGCGACACTTATTTGGTTTAAGATTATTTCTCCTTTTTTTACAGACATCCCCAACCATAGTGGAATGCTGTTGTAAAGGATTGCATTGATCCGTGCATCAATACCTTCACCCAGCTTTGAGGCCTACAATGAATGAACATCATCTTGTGGCTGGGAAAAATGTGAACAAATAAATCTCACAAAGAGTGACTTTCTGGTGGAATCATTATAATATCAAAGACAAGCACTTTCAGTAACAATATATAAAATCATTCAGCAGCAGAGGATGGGGTGGAAACAGCATTTCTAACTAAGATGATTACAATATTACAAGTTAAACATCAAGATGAACATACTATTATTAATTTAAAAAGTACATGGGAGACTTAAATATCCTGCAATATACCATTAGCAGAATTGGAACAAATGTGCCAAAACATTTCTAAAATAAACATAAACATAAACTGAGGGCTTTCTTCCTGAGCCGCTGGGAGTAAAGGTCCTCCATGGATGGCAGCTCCGCCCTGGTGATGTTCTGTGCAGTTTTCACCACCCTTTGGAAAGCCTTACGATTGAGGGCGGTGCAGCTGCCGTACCAGGCCGTGATGCAGCTGTGTCCGTGATGGACACTGAGGAACCTGAAGCTGCTGACTCTCTCTACCGTAGTCCCATTGATGGCGATGGGGGGCGTGTCCCTCTCTTTGCTGCTTCCTGCAATCCACAATCAGCTCCTTGGTTTTGCTGACGTTGAGATGGAGGTTGTTATCCTGGCACCAAGATGTCAGGTTTTCGACCTCCTCTCTGTACGCCGTCTCGTCGTCTGGGTGAGGCTGGTGAGGCTGGGGAAGATGAGTGAGGGAAAGAGAGAAACAAAACAGGGGGACTAAAATGAGTGAGGGAAAGAGAGAAAAATACAAGGGGACTAAGATGAGTGAGGGAAAGAGAGAAAAATACAAGGGGACTAAGATGAGTGAGGGAAAGAGAGAAAAATACAAGGGGACTAAGATGAGTGAGGGAAAGAGAGAAAAAGACAAGGGGACTCAAATGAGTGAGGGAAAGAGAGAAAAATACAAGGGGACTAAGATGAGTGAGGGAAAGAGAGAAAAAGACAAGGGGACTAAGATGAGTGAGGGAAAGAGAGAAAAAGACAAGGGGACTAAGATGAGTGAAGGAAAGAGAGAAAAAGACAAGGGGACTAAGATGAGTGAAGGAAAGAGAGAAAAAGACAAGGGGACTAAAGTTTAAGAGAGAGGAAGAACACAGAATGTGAGTGAACAATTTAATTAAATGACACATTTAAAAAAAATAGTGTGAGTAAGTGAAGACATCCTTACAAGGAGGACTGCCCTGTCAAATCTATAAGTTATTCTTGTTAAATATACATATCCTGTTGAGGCTAGAATCCAAAATGCAGAACCACTTTAGATTATAGCCTCAAGGGACTGTTTAAGGTTACTTAAAAACATATAATTTCCCAAATTGGTGAAATGAACTCCATCTCTTAGAAATATGCCAGGGCAGTCAAACTTAATGCAAGGATGCCTTACACTCTCTCCACCCAAACCACTAACACATTTACCCATCTCTCTGTTCACCCACATTCTGGCCTTGTTCAGCTTTCCTCCAGTGACATCTCTCATTGATAGAAGATAGAATTATCTTCATCTCTGAGAAGTTGTCACTGAGGGAAAGCAGGTCCTGCTTCATCGCTGTGACAAGCTCCACACCTTTGATGTTGCCAAGGTCGTTGTCGTTGCCGCCACAGTGGATGAGCAGGACATCCGGGACTGTTCTTCCTCTCAAGGACTAATAGAAAAAGGGAAGAAGGTTCCTCCACCTCAGACCACCCTTGCCAAACCACCACACACGGCAATTGAGACCCAGGTTGCTTCCCATGGTGTGTCTGGCTCTTTCTTCCCCACGTCTAATGTAGCTGCTCCCTATTATCCACACATTGGGACCTAGATAGAATAAAATATATTGAAAAAGGAAAAAGTGGTTACTGGTGATCATCTTTTAGAAAAAGGCGGTACATGTAGCCTGAGTTGTCATATCATTTTCATCATATTTTTAAGACTACACAAGTTTAATTTGTAGATTATATTACATATAACTCTATACTTGTATATAGAATCATGATGAAACTTTATAAGGATTAAGATTATATATTAATATTACATTAAATAATGCATGACGATTTCATGCATTATTACGAAGCAGGATGTATCAAGTCACTGTCTTTTTGTGATAAGGTCACAATCAACTGATTTCACTTATCAGATGTAAAAATAAGGTACAATATATTTGTTTTTGCCATATGAAAGTAAAGGGTATGCAATCAAAAAATTACTGAAACAAAATGAATACAAATTCTTATAAAAACTATACAGCACCTTGTCCAAGTATGGCGGGAGGCCCACTTTCCTTCAGCATTTCCTCTCTGGATGACGATCCGGCTATTTCTGCCATCTATAAATAAAGTACAAATGATTAGCTCTTCACGCCTCTTTAAAATAATTTGTGTTCTTGAAGATTCTGTATGCATCGTCGTTTACAATGGTAGGGACATTGCATTGGAAATTAGTTGTGAAAAAGATATGTCATTTTTAGTTTTTTCATCTCACATTTATAGATTTTAAATAGAAATATATATATATAAAACGAATTATAAATGCAAAGTCTGGTTTCTAGAAAGTTGGCTAATGCATCCAGAGTTAACATTGCAGAACTGCTGGCATGCATACATTTCTAGCATTTTGGTTAACTATGAAAAGTATGGAAAATTACTGTGCAAACACCCAACATTAGCTTAGCCACAGTAGCGGTTGCTGATGAGTGGTTTGGCTTATTTTACTCTTTTATATGAGAACATGTTACATTACATACAGACATTAAGGAGGCAGGTTAGAAAATAAATATGTTTTCGTATCTTACCTTTTGGAGCAAACTGTTGTCGGTTGTTAGCATAGACTGTAAAGCGTTGTTTCTTTAGCCTCAGTGACATGACAGTGAACACTGAACGTGACCGCGTGTGAAGGGGGAGGTGCTGAATACGTCACATCACATGAACGTGCCGGGCAGGCGGTCCCGTGGGTTAGATGCGCGTTCATAATGCCGAGGGAAATAACTCTCAGAATAACGTTATTAGCAAATTTTTACAACTTGAGGAACGAATGTTTTTAATAAGGGCTATACAAGTCTTCATACTGGGTTGTTTATTTAGTTTTAAAAAAATTATCCAACGAGTTACAGACCACTCTTTCCCAATGTAAGTCAATGGGAAAAAGTGTTTCCGGGCCCAGCAACCAAACGGAAGTGTAGTACCACCATTTGGCCACTACGAATATTCTCATCAGACTCCGGCGCACTTCCTGGGGGCTTGGCTGTGAGCGGGCGAGGAAAAGCCGCAACAGCCTCCACCTTCGCTGGCAGAGGTGTCGCACCGCCCTTAAATCAATCATATCACAAGAATGGTTTACTCAAACAGCCAATGTAGTATAACACACTTTAACACAAGTACAGAAGTAGCGTGCCTAAAACTGTTTTTGCAAGTGTATTTAATTGTTTTATCTTAATTAAAACGCATGTGTTTGTGACGGAGTGAGCACATAACAGTATATATGATTATTCTGAAAGCAGGACAGACAAACATGCACACAGTCTCTAATACCATAGGCAACAAAAAGGACTTGTAACAAAAGAAAAACTCAAATGAACATTCAAACTTGAATCTTGTTTTTCTTTGTCCTAAAGATATTCACAAAACCAATAACAGTACCATAATACAAGCAAAAAAAGGCGTGTGGTGTAGTGGGTTGTGCGTTGGTGTTCAGATCAGCGGGTCACATGTTCAAACCCCACTGCAGTCAACATGTCGTTGTGTCCCTGGGCAAGACACTTCACCCCAAATTGCTCCTGTGGGGATTGTCCACAGTATTGAGTATGTAAGTCGCTTTGGATAAAAGCGTCTAACAAGTCACATGTAATGTAATGTAACAACAGGGTGAAACAAAAACATATTTTTGCTCTCCAATTACTTCAATAAATCCCAAATGTTTTCTGTTTTCACTTTCTTCATTTTACCCTGAGAAATGCAACAAAAACAAACAAGTTTCTTGAACAACTGAAAGTAACCCTTTGTGAGAAAGTCTGATGTACAAAATGGTCATTTAGGGGTTTGAGATATTGCTCTTTTACCTTACAGTTTTTTGCACAGGACTTAAGAACTCAGAGGTGACAGAAAATCAGAAAATCAACAGCACTCAGTTGCCACCCTGACAGCACAGCAGCACCTATAGACAATCAGCTCATTAGGCCCTGATTGGCTGCAAGCTGCAATAAAGCCTCCTTTCTGCTGCTCAGACAAGCAGAGCAAGTCACTTCGGGGCTACTGGTTCTTTACTGCTGTCTTGGAACAGAGAGAGAGAGAGAAATATGACTTGTGGAGTTCATTTGGGGTACGTTTCTGCAGACATGCAAAGTTAATTGTTGTTAGCTGTCTGCAATCTCTGATGTTTACATATTTTCTGTGCAGGATTTTCCTTATTGTCTTGGTTCAAGCAGAGCATGTGCGCTGTTTGTGGGCTTCACAAGGTGAGCTAAGCACAACATTTCACTTAAGTGCTGTGAATGACTATAGCTGTGGCTTTAATATTTTTCTTTTTCTCTAGCAGCTCAGAGCAAGAACAACAACACATATGTTGGCTTCAGGCAAAATAATCGGGAAGCTGGTGTCAACTATCTCCAGAATCGACTCAGACAGGCTCAAAGCAGAAACTTAAACATACCTTCAGCTGTGGGCAGTCGTTTTAGCTGGGGGCCTTCTACTGGTGGCTACACACAAACTGTTTCACAGCCAGCTAAAAGTGGCTTAGCTAAAGTCAGGTTAGTGCAGGGCAGCTCAGTGTCAAAACCTAACTTGAATCGTGTGCCTAAACAGCGTTTTCATGGCCTTTCTAGTGCTATTGTCGGTAGCGATTCTCTGAGTAAGAGCAGCAACAAGGACACGCAGAAGTCTTCCAGCCTGTTTGGTGCCGGTGCTCCTGAGCCAAACCAAACCCCTGCACGGACCAAAACTTCCTCCAGTGTTCGCGCTAAGCTAGTGTCTAAAACGGATAAACCTTCCCGTCCTTCAGCTCCTAAAAACCCCAGCCAGACTGAGGTTGTGAACCCATACAAGAGTAAACTGTTTTCAGGGAATGCAGGAAATGCCAGAGGAAGCTACAAGGCTACTTCCATGGCCTCAAGTTATGGCACTTCTCTTGAGTCCAATGTAGGAAATGGTCCCATCTTCAAGCCTCACAGTTACTCAACGAGCTACGACTCCAAATCATCCAGAGAGGGAACCTCTGGTAAGAAGTTAGCCCCGACCAAGACCCACATCATCCCTGAACAATTTGGTGGCTATGCTATCAGACGGCTGAAGGCTCCTGGGCAGGAGAAAGTGAGTGTCAGGAAGCCCCAGCAGGCCTACCAGACTCCCATCAAGGCCTACGTGGCCCCTCAGCGGCAAGCAACAAACCAGGCCTACAATGCTCCCCAGCAGCAGACTCTCAACAGGGTCTACGAGACTTCCAACAAGGCCTACGAGACTCCCAACAGGGTCTACAATGCTCCCAACAGGGCCCACGAGACTCCCAACAGGGCCCACGAGACTCCCAACAGGGCCCACGAGACTCCCAACAGGGCCCACGAGACTCCCAACAGGGCCTACGAGACTCCCAACAGGACCCCCAATAGGCCCTACGAAACTCCCAACAGGCCCTACGAAACTCCCAACAGGCCCTACGAAACTCCCAACAGGCCCTACGAAACTCCCAAGAAGGCCTACGTAGCCCCTCAGCGGCAAGCAACGAACCAGGCCTACAAGGCTCCCAACAGGGCCTACGTGGCCCCTCAGAGGCAGGCTGAACCCCAGGCCTACATCTTTCCTCAGGTTGCTCCTCTCAAGTCCCGAGTGCTCACATAAATGCCAAATGGTTTCGTGTCAGTCCAAAGTGGGGACAATAGCAGGTGAGTACTATGCTCGCTTTCTTGCTGTTCTATACATTAACTTAAACCTGGTGACTAATGTGTGTTTGTTCTTACAGGTGCAGCTGGTGTCCTCGGATGAATATTTTATTTTTAAATAAATACATAAATTTACCACCTGGTTGTGTCTTTACTTCACCTTGTATTGTGGGATGGTGAATGCCTAAGCATGAATGCTTGTGTATGTAAGCTTGGTGCCCTCTAGTGTCTAAAAGGTGTATTGCAAAAATGTTTCCTTTACAAACCAAATTTGCAAAATGTATCTTAATACTTTACAGCGCTGACAAAAGATTGTGAAAATCCCCTTAGCAAAAACAAATGTCTCAATAGTTCTAGTTTAAACTATTGCAAATTTACAAAAGTGTGAGATATCTGCTTATGTGGCACACTGGTTCTTACAACAATGCAGTGTTTGCTTTTGAGTTGGACTTTTTACTTTGACCTTTACCAGTGGCACTCTTTATAATGTCACTCTTAGGTTTTAGCTCAAGTGGTAAAATATCTTATCACTTTAAGGGGCTCCCACTAAATGTACAAGTCAATTGATAGACATTGAGCACTAAACTTAAAACATGTGGTTCCTTATCCCAATGTCTGCACTTGAAAGTTCCTCAACTTGAATGAAAGTGTACATGCTAGTGTAGACTGTGGCCATATTGGATTACATGTTTATAATATATTGCCTTATATTTAACATTGTAGTCTGATGAAACTTTGAATGTAAAGATACACTAATACCGAACAGTAGTGATGGCAAAATGAAGCTTTGAATGAAGCATCGAATCACTTTGATTTGAAGCAGTTGCTGCTTCGGACGTCATATGTCACGTGATTTGAAGCAAGCTTCGAAGCACTGCTTCTATGGAATAGGAAGTCCAGGGTTGAAGCTCCGTTCGAAGCTTCAGTGTCAAACTGCCATACCGAACAGTACAAGCTTCTTGAAGAATATGGGTTGTTTTAACCCAAACATTTATAAAAGTTAATTCACCGGCCACTAATTTTCTGATGACTATGAACTGATTTGTAATATTGTGTATTGTAGTGCCAGGAAAAGGGAGTCGGAGGCGGTGTATTAAGAACAGAGTTCCAATCTTTATTAGCCATTAATAACAGAGAGGTTATCACATGAACTGCTCTGCTTGACGAGCTAGCAGGAATGGAAGCTAACGCTACAGGTGTTCCCACTAAAGGGTCCGTGTGGCAACACAATACGAGAGGTGAATTATGTCCAATAACGTGTCACCACACAAGCCCCCCCAGAATTCACGTGTAAACAAAATCCGTAAGGCGGGGAGGAACAATCCGCCTGCGCACCGGAGTCGGAACAGCGACTTCCACCCGTGCGGCCCCTGACAGAGGAGGGACCGGAACAACAGGTCCACACTCCCTGACAGGAATCAAAGCCGGGGGTCGGCCCCGTCTCGGCGGCCGAGCCAGCACCACCGGCCGGTCCACGTCCAAGTGAGCAGCCTTCACCCGGTCAACCGAGACGTGCTCAGCCTTACCGCCCATGTCGACCACCAGGTGTTTTTCACCGTGTTCCAAAACCCGGAAAGGTCCATCGTAAGGGGGCTGCAGGGGGCCTCTGTGTGCGTCGTGACGAATGAAGACGTGCCCAGCCGAGCGTAGCTCCGCGGGAACTTGAGACCCTGGCGCACCGTGCTGAGTAGTCGGGACTGGAGCGAAAGCCTCCGCCGCGTCACGCGGGAAAAAACTCGCTGGGCCGTGGCAGACCAGGGAGCTGATGCATTTGGGAGGAAATCCCCCGGAACTCTCAGCGGCTGACCGTAGACCATCTCCGCTGTAGAACACTGCAGATCTTCCTTAGGTGCGGTCCTCAGGCCCAGCATCACCCAGGGCAGCTTGTCGACCTAGTTACCTTCCGTAAGGCCGGCCTTGAGGGCCGCCTTCATGGAGCGATGGAAGCGCTCGCAGAGGCCGTTAGCCTGAGGGTGGTAAGCGGTAGTCCTGTGCAGCTTAACCCCCAAACCGCCTGCCACAGTGTTCCAGAGCTCGGACGTGAACTGAGAGCCCCTATCTGAGGAAATGTCTGACGGGGTGCCAAAACGACACACCCACGTTGCAATGAAGGCCCGGGCAACGTCTGCGGCTGATGTCGAAACGAGCGGAACCGCCTCCGGCCAAAGGGTCGTTCTGTCCACCATGGTGAGGAGGTAGGAAAACCCCTGAGAGGAAGGCAACGGACCAACCAGGTCAATGTTGACGTGATCAAACCTCCTCTCAGGCACTAGGAAACGCTCCAACGGGGCCTTCGTGTGGCGGTGCACATTAGCGCGTTGACAAGCCACGAACTCCCTGGCCCAAGTCCTCACGTCCCTTTTCAGTCCTTGCCAAACGAACTTCGCCGCTACCAAATGTACCGAAGGTTTAACGCCGGGTGTGACAGGCCGTGCACAGCCTCGAACACAGGACGCATCCAGATGGCAGGGACGACAGGCCGCGCCAGGCCCGTAGAGACGTCACACAGGAGAGTAATGCCCGCATCGCCGAACACCACGTCCTCCAAGCGCAGCCCCGCGCTCTCCACCTTCAGAGCCTGGACGCCGGGATCTGTGACCTGGTCCGCCGCCATGCGAGTATAGTCCAGGCCCAACTGGACGGCACCGATGACGACCCTGGAGAGGCAATCAGCAACCAGGTTCGACTTGCCAGCCACGTGCTTAATGTCCGTAGTGAACTCCGATATGTAGGACAGCTGCCGCTGCTGACGTAACGACCAAGGCTCCGCCACTTTTGACATGGCGAAGGTGAGCGGCTTGTGGTCGCCAAACGCCGTAAATTCACGGCCTTCCAGCATGAAACGGAAGTGCCGCACGGCCAAAAAAAGTCCGAGGAGCTCCGGGTCAAAGGCGCTGTATTTGCGTTCTCTAGGCGTCAGCTGGCGGCTGAAAAAGGCGCCGGACTACGCGGTCGGCGCAGTGCACGAGCAGTGGGTGGAGGGCGCTTGGCAGCCGCTCGCCTTTTTTCAGCCGCCAAGCGCCCTCCACCCACTGCTCGTGCACTGCGCCGACCGCGTAGTCCGACGCGTCCGTGGTGATGGAGATGGGAGCCATAGGTGATTGGTGTGCCAGCAAAGCCGCCTGAGCCAACGTGGTCTTGACCTCAGCAAAAGCGCCGTCCGCCTCTGCTGTCCAGTCGATCTCCTGGACGGAGGTCTTGCCTTTCAACGCTTCATACAGCGGCCGCATGATGTGTGCGGCCCGGGCGATGAAACGGTGGTAGAAAGTCACCATCCCCAGAAACTCACGGAGCGACCGGGCTGTGAGCATGGATGTATAATAAGAACTGGATACAGCGTGGGAGGCGGGGCCTCATTCATTCCTATGAGAGTTGCTCATTAGCGCATGATGACAAAATGGCCCAACTTTTGAGAGAGCGAAACGTCACAGATTACCCGTATGTGCGCTCATAGCGCATGCGCAACTTTAACCACGCCGCCCAAAAGGCTCGTTCACATTAAGCACGTGAATTTGCGTACACGTAACAGCACCGCGCGTTCATGACTGCATGGTACTGGATTTATATTAACGAGGCGGCAGTTAGCGGCTAGCTAGTAAATGATGCTAACTTACACATCAATCGTTATGCACTTTTATATTACGCTGACATCAGGATCTAGTGATATCCAAGCAACAGAGCTTCATTTAGCATGATACTTGTGTGGGTTGTACATGAAACCACTTGGTAATATATACAAATGTATATGTTGAAGCCTGTTATGATCAATTGTGAGTTAAAACTTTATCTAAAAAGTAAAGCTGATGATGGATTACTGTGGTGGAGTTAAAATAACAATATCCTATTTCTTTTTGAAATGTGATTGAGTAAAAGGATAGTAACTGTGATTATTCATGTTAAGTAGCCCACAAGTAACTAAAACGTATAATACTTGAAGGAAAGGTGTCAAATGTTCCCATAAATACCAATATCACAGTACAACACCCCTTGTTGTTAAATACCAACCATGTGTATATATATATATATATATATAAATATGCCGCTAAAACTGTGTAATATACCAGGCTGCTAAATCCTCCAAACTGTTGTTGCTGGATGTGTATTTTGTGAAATGTGTATTTTTTTTAAATTATAATTTCTTGTTTTGAATCTTTAATACTTTTTTTATGCATACTTTAAGTAACATTAGGCTGTCTTTGGCTCTTTTCTGCTGTAACAATGTAAATGTATTCTGATCTAATTGATGTTTTTGTCAGTTTGTTTCCCTATATTGCGACACTTATTTGGTTTAAGATTATTTCTCCTTTTTTTACAGACATCCCCAACCATAGTGGAATGCTGTTGTAAAGGATTGCATTGATCCGTGCATCAATACCTTCACCCAGCTTTGAGGCCTACAATGAATGAACATCATCTTGTGGCTGGGAAAAATGTGAACAAATAAATCTCACAAAGAGTGACTTTCTGGTGGAATCATTATAATATCAAAGACAAGCACTTTCAGTAACAATATATAAAATCATTCAGCAGCAGAGGATGGGGTGGAAACAGCATTTCTAACTAAGATGATTACAATATTACAAGTTAAACATCAAGATGAACATACTATTATTAATTTAAAAAGTACATGGGAGACTTAAATATCCTGCAATATACCATTAGCAGAATTGGAACAAATGTGCCAAAACATTTCTAAAATAAACATAAACTGAGGGCTTTCTTCCTGAGCCGCTGGGAGTAAAGGTCCTCCATGGATGGCAGCTCCACCCTGGTGATGTTCTGTGCAGTTTTCACCACCCTTTGGAAAGCCTTACAATTGAGGGCGGTGCAGCTGCCGTATAAGGCCGTGATGCAGCTGTGTCCGTGATGGACACTGAGGAACCTGAAGCTGCTGACTCTCTCTACCGTAGTCCCATTGATGGTGATGGGGGGCGTGTCCCTCTCTTTGCTGCTTCCTGCAATCCACAATCAGCTCCTTGGTTTTGCTGACGTTGAGATGGAGGTTGTTATCCTGGCACCAAGATGTCAGGTTTTCGACCTCCTCTCTGTACGCCGTCTCGTCGTCTGGGTGAGGCTGGTGAGGCTGGGGAAGATGAGTGAGGGAAAGAGAGAAACAAAACAGGGGGACTAAAATGAGTGAGGGAAAGAGAGAAAAATACAAGGGGACTAAGATGAGTGAGGGAAAGAGAGAAAAATACAAGGGGACTAAGATGAGTGAGGGAAAGAGAGAAAAATACAAGGGGACTAAGATGAGTGAGGGAAAGAGAGAAAAATACAAGGGGACTAAAATGAGTGAGGGAAAGAGAGAAAAATACAAGGGGACTAAGATGAGTGAGGGAAAGAGAGAAAAGGACAAGGGGACTAAGATGAGTGAGGGAAAGAGAGAAAAAGACAAGGGGACTAAGATGAGTGAGGGAAAGAGAGAAAAAAGACAAGGGGACTAAGATGAGTGAAGGAAAGAGAGAAAAAGACAAGGGGACTAAGATGAGTGAGGGAAAGAGAGAAAAATACAAGGGGACTAAAATGAGTGAGGGAAAGAGAGAAAAATACAAGGGGACTAAGATGAGTGAGGGAAAGAGAGAAAAAGACAAGGGGACTAAGATGAGTGAGGGAAAGAGAGAAAAAGACAAGGGGACTAAGATGAGTGAAGGAAAGAGAGAAAAAGACAAGGGGACTAAGATGAGTGAAGGAAAGAGAGAAAAAGACAAGGGGACTAAAGTTTAAGAGAGAGGAAGAACACAGAATGTGAGTGAACAATTTAATTAAATGACACATTTAAAAAAAATAGTGTGAGTAAGTGAAGACATCCTTACAAGGAGGACTGCCCTGTCAAATCTATAAGTTATTCTTGTTAAAATATACATATCCTGTTGAGGCTAGAATCCAAAATGCAGAACCACTTTAGATTATAGCCTCAAGGGACTGTTTAAGGTTACTTAAAAACGTATAATTTCCCAAATTGGTGAAATGAACTCCATCTCTTAGAAATATGCCAGGGCAGTCAAACTTAATGCAAGGATGCCTTACACTCTCTCCACCCAAACCACTAACACATTTACCCATCTCTCTGTTCACCCACATTCTGGCCTTGTTCAGCTTTCCCAGATTGGCTTTCCTCCAGTGACATCTCTCATTGATAGAAGATAGAATTATCTTCATCTCTGAGAAGTTGTCACTGAGGGAAAGCAGGTCCTGCTTCATCGCTGTGACAAGCTCCACACCTTTGATGTTGCCAAGGTCGTTGTCGTTGCCGCCACAGTGGATGAGCAGGACATCCGGGACTGTTCTTCCTCTCAAGGACTAATAGAAAAAGGGAAGAAGGTTCCTCCACCTCAGACCACCCTTGCCAAACCACCACACACGGCAATTGAGACCCAGGTTGCTTCCCATGGTGTGTCTGGCTCTTTCTTCCCCACGTCTAATGTAGCTGCTCCCTATTATCCACACATTGGGACCTAGATAGAATAAAATATATTGAAAAAGGAAAAAGTGGTTACTGGTGATCATCTTTTAGAAAAAGGCGGTACATGTAGCCTGAGTTGTCATATCATTTTCATCATATTTTTAAGACTACACAAGTTTAATTTGTAGATTATATTACATATAACTCTATACTTGTATATAGAATCATGATGAAACTTTATAAGGATTAAGATTATATATTAATATTACATTAAATAATGCATGACGATTTCATGCATTATTACGAAGCAGGATGTATCAAGTCACTGACTTTTTGTGATAAGGTCACAATCAACTGATTTCACTTATCAGATGTAAAAATAAGGTACAATATATTTGTTTTTGCCATATGAAAGTAAAGGGTATGCAATCAAAATATTACTGAAACAAAATGAATACAAATTCTTATAAAAACTATACAGCACCTTGTCCAAGTATGGCGGGAGGCCCACTTTCCTTCAGCATTTCCTCTCTGGATGACGATCCGGCTATTTCTGCCATCTATAAATAAAGTACAAATGATTAGCTCTTCACGCCTCTTTAAAATAATATGTGTTCTTGAAGATTCTGTATGCATCGTCGTTTACAATGGTAGGGACATTGCATTGGAAATTAGTTGTGAAAAAGATATGTCATTTTTAGTTTTTTCATCTCACATTTATAGATTTTAAATAGAAATATATATATATAAAACGAATTATAAATGCAAAGTCTGGTTTCTAGAAAGTTGGCTAATGCATCCAGAGTTAACATTGCAGAACTGCTGGCATGCATACATTTCTAGCATTTTGGTTAACTATGAAAAGTATGGAAAATTACTGTGCAAACACCCAACATTAGCTTAGCCACAGTAGCGGTTGCTGATGAGTGGTTTGGCTTATTTTAGTCTTTTATATGAGAACATGTTACATTACATACAGACATTAAGGAGGCAGGTTAGAAAATAAATATGTTTTCGTATCTTACCTTTTGGAGCAAACTGTTGTCGGTTGTTAGCATAGACTGTAAAGCGTTGTCTCTTTAGCCTCAGTGACATGACAGTGAACACTGAACGTGACCGCGTGTGGCAACCCTGTCTCCTAAAAATTACGTTCCCACAGAACTAAACTGCATTCTGAATTACGTTTAGCTTGAAACGTATTTACTCCCACGTTACGTTCGTTATGAACGTATCTCAAATACGTTTATTTTCTACATATCTTCTAGAAACATATTTTCTCCCACGTTACGTTCCTTATGAACGTATCTTAAATACGTTTATTTTCTACATATCTTTGCCATTTATTGTCTTGCTTATAATAATGATAATAGTCATTTATAAATATCATTTTAGAGCACACCTTTGAAATCGAGAATCAGGCTCGATATATGGTTAAATTAAAATCAGTAGGCGAGGCTGTAATTTCGCCAGCTGTTACTCTCATGAGCGAGGCAGAAAATAATAGTTTTAACATGACAAAAAGCTGCTGTGTCGTTTACCTCAAACATTAAAACAAATCCAGAGTTACGTGTTTCTGTACTTCCTCTAAGAAGAAAAGACAGTAAAAGAAGAGCTCTGTGGCTTCAGGCTTGATCGCCGTTCAAATGACAGCGTTGGTTTCCCCAAAAGTGGGCGGGGCTGTAAAGTGACGTAGATTTTACTATCATCTATTATTCAAAACCATTCTATTTATTCTAACGTAAATTACATGCCAGTGTTTTATCTTTTTATTTATTTGTTTTTATTTTAAATCGTATAAACGTCTGTGAGGAAAATAAATGGGGTTTAGAGCCTCAAAATACTGAAATCTGTATTTTTTAAAATCTTTTCCTTCTAATTTGTTATTCTTTTCGAAATAACACACTGTTATTTACTCAACAATAACACACAATTATCCTTGTTTTTATTTATTTGTTTAATTCTATAATCTTGGGCTTTTTAGCCGTAAATAAAGTCACCAGAAACAGACGGGACATTTCGAGATTTAGGATGGCCGAAGACACTACACTACCCATAATCCCCAGCTATCGTTTGGGACTACAGTCCCGTTGACTAACCCCGTGATGTTGGAGTGGCAGTGCGCCAAGGTTACGCCGAGCGTCAAGCTCTTTGAAATGGAACGAAACCACGGCAGACTATTCAAAACTGGACTCGAACGCCCCCCGAGAAATACACATGCTGGCTATTGTGTTTCGCAACATGTTCTCTATGGCACGTCTCTACTGGGAATTGTAGTTTTAAAAGACGTTTTTCCCAAAATTAGAAGTTGCCAGTATTAAACTGTGTACAGCCCTGGAGGTTTAGGCGATAGGAAACACATTGGTGTGTACACATTTAAAACATGTAATTACTAAATGGGTAAAAATCGCTTATATCCATAATGGGCAGCATTAATATATACCCACACGACAGCTCATTGTTACTTTGTAATTCTACTCCACTACAATTCAGAGGTTAACCTGGTATTTTTACTCCACTACATTTAGTTTAGTTACTTTGCAGATTCTGATTAATAATGTGAAATATAAACAACCCTTAAAGCAGACTTTAGTTACACCTGAGTAAAATTCAGGGAAGGTGATTGTCAAGTGCCAACAATCAGGAGAGATATTTGATAGGTGGTGCTTGAGAAGACGAAACATTCATCTGCAGATCTCTATAAAGTATATTCATTACTCGTTATTCTCTACTAATAGTTAATTAAAAACTGTATAATGGCTATTTTGCACATCCCTTTCAAGATTTCAAGATTTTCTAAGGTTTCTTGATCATATACACAACTTGGGTCGCAGGTTCCTCAACAGCGCATTACAAGACATCTATCAATATGTGTGTACCTCCACCATTAAACTGTCATATTCTGCACATTTCTTATTCTATCTACATACATAAGAGTATAATTAATGTGTATAATATCAGTTAAAAGAAGTGCTTCAACATAGTTAACATGGCAGGAAAGCAATATATTAGACGTTAAGTACTTTGTCAGGCTTAATATTCATCGGTAGATAGATACCCCCAAAGCTTTTTTCTTGTTTAAAATAAGACCTTAACCTAAAGTATTCTTTAATGTGTTAATAAAGGTTAATTCGTTTTTCTGTTTTGCACATCCTCCTATTAATATCTTTGTACATCCGGCACTAAACTGTTTTATTGTAGAGATCACTTATAGTATCTTCTTGACTTTTTATATTCTATATTTCTATCATTGACCTTCTACTTTCCCCCTATGAAAGTATGTACTCTTAATATTGTTTTCATCAAATAACATTATTCAACAAAAATAATTCAATAACGTGCTTTAACCACTAGGCGGTGCACACAAGGTACACACAGCATACTAATAATAACTTTGTATTATTAGTGTAGAACACTTATGTATGTATAACATCTGAAGATGTGTAGTTTTATTCATGTTTTCACATAATTTTACAGGATATTGCTATATTATTTCACGTTTTACTTCTACACATTAATATCTGATTTGTAAAACATCACAGACAGAAAGGCATATCCGTCATTTAATGGTAAGCTATTGCAATTCTGAATCCATAGATGTGTCTCCCATCACCCAAATCCCCTGACTATTCTCTCAACTCAGTATTTACATTCTTATCCATCCATCCATCCATCTTCTTCCGCTTATCCGTGGTCGGGTCGCGGGGGTAGCAGTTCCAGCAGAGAACCCCAAACTTTCTTTTCCCTGGCGACATCAACCAGCTCTGACTGGGGGATCCCAAGGCGCTCCCAGGCCAGCGAAGAGATATAATCCCTCCACCTGGTCCTAGGTCTACCCCTTGGTCTCTTCCCAGCTGGACGTGCCTGGAACACCTCCCTAGGGAGGCGCCCACGTGGCATCCTAACTAGGTGACCGAACCACCTCAACTGGCTCCTTTCGACGCGAAGGAGGAGCGGCTCAACTCCGAGTCCCTCCCTGATGACCGAACTTCTCACCTTATCCCTAAGGGAGACACCAGCCACCCTGCGGAGAAAACCCATCTCGGCCGCTTGTATCCGCGATCTCGTTTACATTCTTATATTCAAAGAAAATCAGTAATATCTTTAAAAACTACAAGTCCTTTTCTATCAGCTGTGCACCGTTATGGTGTAAATATAACCTATTATCTACCAATTGGATCAAATATAAAAGTCAGCCGAATTACTATTGATACTGCAAGGAGACGTATTTTGTGAAAAGAAATTGAAGATGTTGTTTAATTGTTGATATATTTATGATCCACATCAAGTATTCAGTTTTGGCGGCAGTTCCTCATGTTTGTCTAGAAGTCTTCTCATCAGGGCTCTATAAATAAAGAACTATGGCAGATGTATAATATTTAATGGAGCCGAACCGTGTATTACAATGCCGTTATGTGATGACTTCCAAAGAGAAAAGCAAGAACACTCTGAATTAGGTATTATTTTATTTTTCGTTTTCGGATATCACAACTTATTAACACCATATACCAGCGTTTATTGCGGCTAAAACATCCAATCAACGAGCTTCAAGCTGAGGATCTTGGGTAATCAGTTCGGTGGATTTGTGGTGTGTATCGCTCGAAATGTCCCGCCTGTTTCCGGTGACTTTATTTACGGCTAAAAAGCCCAAGATTATAGAATTAAACGAATAAATAAAAACAAGGATAATTGTGTGTTATGGTTGAGTAAATAACAGTGTGTTATTTAGAAAATAATAACAAATTAGAAGGAAAAGATTTTAAAAAATACAGATTTCAGTATTTTGAGGCTCTAAACCCCATTTATTTTCCTCACAGACGGGAAAAAAGTCCGACATTATACGATTTAAAATAAAAACAAATAAATAAAAAGATAAAACACTGGCATGTAATTTACGTTAGAATAAATAGAATGGTTTTGAATAATAGATGATAGTAAAACGTCACTTTACAGCCCCGCCCACTTTTGGGGAAACCAACGCTGTCATTTGAACGGCGATCAAGCCTGAAGCCACAGAGCTCTTCTTTTACTGTCCTTTCTTCTTAGAGGAAGTACAGAAACAAGTAACTCTGGATTTGTTTTAATCTTTGAGGTGCAATAAACGACACAGCAGCTTTTTGTCATGTTAAAACTATTATTTTCTGCCTCGCTCATGAGAGTAACAGCTGCCGAAATTACAGCCTCGCCTACTGATTTTTAATTTAACCATATATCGAGCCCGATTCTCGATTTCAAATGTGTGCTCTAAAATGATATTTATAAATGACTATTATCATTATTATAAGCAAGGCAATAAATGGAAAAGATATGTAGAAAATAAACGTATTTAAGATACGTTCATAACGAACGTAACGTGGGAGAAAATACGTTTCTAGAAGATATGTAGAAATTAAACGTATTTAAGATACGTTCATAACGAACGTAACGTGGGAGAAGATATGTTTCTAGAAGATATGTAGAAAATAAACGTATTTGAGATACGTTCATAACAAACGTAACGTGGGAGAAAATACGTTTCTAGCTAAACGTAATTGAGAATGCAGTTTAGTTCTGTGGGAACGTAATTTTTAGGAGACAGGGTTGCGTGTGAAGGGGGAGGTGCTGAATACGTCACATCACATGAACGTGCCGGGCAGGCGGTCCCGTGGGTTAGATGCGCGTTCATAATGCCGAGGGAAATAACTCTCGGAATAACGTTATTAGCAAATTTTTACAACTTGAGGAACGAATGTTTTTAATAAGGGCTATACAAGTCTTCATACTGGGTTGTTTATTTAGTTTAAAAAAAATTATCCAACGAGTTACAGACCACTCTTTCCCAATGTAAGTCAATGGGAAAAAGTGTTTCCGGGCCCAGCAACCAAACGGAAGTGTAGTACCGCCATTTGGCCACTATGAATATTCTCATCAGACTCCGGCGCACTTCCTGGGGGCTTGGCTGTGAGCGGGCGAGGAAAAGCCGCAACAGCCTCCACCTTCGCTTGCAGAGGTGTCGCACCGCCCTTAAATCAATCATATCACAAGAATGGTTTACTCAAACAGCCAATGTAGTATAACACACTTTAACACAAGTACAGAAGTAGCGTGCCTAAAACTGTTTTTGCAAGTGTATTTAATTGTTTTATCTTAATGAAAACGCATGTGTTTGTGACGGAGTGAGCACATAACAGTATATATGATTATTCTGAAAGCAGGACAGACAAACATGCACACAGTCTCTAATACCATAGGCAACAAAAAGGACTTGTAACAAAAGAAAAACTCAAATGAACATTCAAACTTGAATCTTGTTTTTCTTTGTCCTAAAGATATTCACAAAACCAATAACAGTACCATAATACAAGCAAAAAAAGGCGTGTGGTGTAGTGGGTTGTGCGTTGGTGTTCAGATCAGCGGGTCACATGTTCAAACCCCACTGCAGTCAACATGTCGTTGTGTCCCTGGGCAAGACACTTCACCCCAAATTGCTCCTGTGGGGATTGTCCACAGTATTGAGTATGTAAGTCGCTTTGGATAAAAGCGTCTAACAAGTCACATGTAATGTAATGTAACAACAGGGTGAAACAAAAACATATTTTTGCTCTCCAATTACTTCAATAAATCCCAAATGTTTTCTGTTTTCACTTTCTTCATTTTACCCTGAGAAATGCAACAAAAACAAACAAGTTTCTTGAACAACTGAAAGTAACCCTTTGTGAGAAAGTCTGATGTACAAAATGGTCATTTAGGGGTTTGAGATATTGCTCTTTTACCTTACGGATTTTTGCACAGGACTTAAGAACTCAGAGGTGACAGAAAATCAGAAAATCAACAGCACTCAGTTGCCACCCTGACAGCACAGCAGCACCTGTAGACAATCAGCTCATTAGGCCCTGATTGGCTGCAAGCTGCAATAAAGCCTCCTTTTCTGCTGCTCAGACAAGCAGAGCAAGTCACTTCGGGGCTACTGGTTCTTTACTGCTGTCTTGGAACAGAGAGAGAGAGAAATATGACTTGTGGAGTTCATTTGGGGTAAGTTTCTGCAGACATAAAAAGTGAATTGTTGTTAGCTGTCTGCAATCTCTGATGTTTACATATTTTCTGTGCAGGATTTTCCTTATTGTCTTGGTTCAAGCAGAGCATGTGCGCTGTTTGTGGGCTTCACAAGGTGAGCTAAGCACAACATTTCACTTAAGTGCTGTGAATGACTATAGCTGTGGCTTTAATATTTTTCTTTTTCTCTAGCAGCTCAGAGCAAGAACAACACATATGTTGGCTTCAGGCAAAATAATCGGGAAGCTGGTGTCAACTATCTCCAGAATCGACTCAGACAGGCTCAAAGCAGAAACTTAAACATACCTTCAGCTGTGGGCAGTCGTTTTAGCTGGGGGCCTTCTACTGGTGGCTACACACAAACTGTTTCACAGCCAGCTAAAAGTGGCTTAGCTAAAGTCAGGTTAGTGCAGGGCAGCTCAGTGTCAAAACCTAACTTGAATCGTGTGCCTAAACAGCGTTTTCATGGCCTTTCTAGTGCTATTGTCGGTAGCGATTCTCTGAGTAAGAGCAGCAACAAGGACACGCAGAAGTCTTCCAGCCTGTTTGGTGCCGGTGCTCCTGAGCCAAACCAAACCCCTGCACGGACCAAAACTTCCTCCAGTGTTCGCGCTAAGCTAGTGTCTAAAACGGATAAACCTTCCCGTCCTTCAGCTCCTAAAAACCCCAGCCAGACTGAGGTTGTGAACCCATACAAGAGTAAACTGTTTTCAGGGAATGCAGGAAATGCCAGAGGAAGCTACAAGGCTACTTCCATGGCCTCAAGTTATGGCACTTCTCTTGAGTCCAATGTAGGAAATGGTCCCATCTTCAAGCCTCACAGTTACTCAACGAGCTACGGCTCCAAATCATCCAGAGAGGGAACCTCTGGTAAGAAGTTAGCCCCGACCAAGACCCACATCATCCCTGATCAATTTGGTGGCTATGCTATCAGACGGCTGAAGGCTCCTGAGCAGGAGAAAGTGAGTGTCAGGAAGCCCCAGCAGGCCTACCAGACTCCCATCAAGGCCTACGTGGCCCCTCAGCGGCAAGCAACAAACCAGGCCTACAATGCTCCCCAGCAGCAGACTCTCAACAGGGTCTACGAGACTTCCAACAAGGCCTACGAGACTCCCAACAGGGTCTACAATGCTCCCAACAAGGCCTACAATGCTCCCAACAGGGCCCACGAGACTCCCAACAGGGCCCACGAGACTCCCAACAGGGCCCACGAGACTCCCAACAGGGCCCACGAGACTCCCAACAGGGCCCACGAGACTCCCAACAGGGCCCACGAGACTCCCAACAGGGCCCACGAGACTCCCAACAGGGCCCACGAGACTCCCAACAGGGCCCACGAGACTCCCAACAGGGCCCACGAGACTCCCAACAGGACCCCCAACAGGGCCTACGAGACTCCCAACAGGACCCCCAATAGGCCCTACGAAACTCCCAACAGGCCCTACGAAACTCCCAACAGGCCCTACGAAACTCCCAAGAAGGCCTACGTAGCCCTTCAGCGGCAAGCAACGAACCAGGCCTACAAGGCTCCCAACAGGTCCTACGTGGCCCCTCAGAGGCAGGCTGAACCCCAGGCCTACATCTTTCCTCAGGTTGCTCCTCTCAAGTCCCGAGTGCTCACATAAATGCCAAATGGTTTCGTGTCAGTCCAAAGTGGGGACAATAGCAGGTGAGTACTATGCTCGCTTTCTTGCTGTTCTATACATTAACTTAAACCTGGTGACTAATGTGTGTTTGTTCTTACAGGTGCAGCTGGTGTCCTCGGATGAATATTTTATTTTTAAATAAATACATTAATTTACCACCTGGTTGTGTCTTTACTTCACCTTGTATTGTGGGATGGTGAATGCCTAAGCATGAATGCTTGTGGATGTAAGCTTGGTGCCCTCTAGTGTCTAAAAGGTGTGTTGCAAAAATGTTTCCTTTACAAACCAAATTTGGAAAATGTATCTTAATACTTTACAGCGCTGACAAAAGATTGTGAAAATCCCCTTAGCAAAAACAAATGTCTCAATAGTTCTAGTTTAAACTATTGCAAATTTACAAAAGTGTGAGATATCTGCTTATGTGGCACACTGGTTCTTACAACAATGCAGTGTTTGCTTTTGAGTTGGACTTTTTACTTTGACCTTTACCAGTGGCACTCTTTATAATGTCACTCTTAGGTTTTAGCTCAAGTGGTAAAATATCTTATCACTTTAAGGGGCTCCCACTAAATGTACAAGTCAATTGATAGACATTGAGCACTAAACTTAAAACATGTGATTCCTTATCCCAATGTCTGCACTTGAAAGTTCCTCAACTTGAATTAAAGTGTACATGCTAGTGTAGACTGTGGCCATATTGGATTACATGTTTATAATATATTGCCTTATATTTAACATTGTAGTCTGATGAAACTTTGAATGTAAAGATACACTAAGACCCGAACAGTAGTGATGGCAAAATGAAGCTTTGAATGAAGCATCGAATCACTTTGATTTGAAGCAGTTGCTGCTTCGGACGTCATATGTCACGTGATTTGAAGCAAGCTTCGAAGCACTGCTTCTATGGAATAGGAAGTCCAGGGTTGAAGCTCCGTTCGAAGCTTCAGTGTCAAACTGCCATACCGAACAGTACAAGCTTCTTGAAGAATATGGGTTGTTTTAACCCAAACATTTATAAAAGTTAATTCACCGGCCACTAATTTTCTGATGACTATGAACTGATTTGTAATATTGTGTATTGTAGTGCCAGGAAAAGGGAGTCGGAGGCGGTGTATTAAGAACAGAGTTCCAATCTTTATTAGCCATTAATAACAGAGAGGTTATCACATGAACTGCTCTGCTTGACGAGCTAGCAGGAATGGAAGCTAACGCTACAGGTGTTCCCACTAAAGGGTCCGTGTGGCAACACAATACGAGAGGTGAATTATGTCCAATAACGTGTCACCACACAAGCCCCCCCAGAATTCACGTGTAAACAAATCCGTAAGGCGGGGAGGAACAATCCGCCTGCGCACCGGAGTCGGAACAGCGACTTCCACCCGTGCGGCCCCTGACAGAGGAGGGACCGGAACAACAGGTCCACACTCCCTGACAGGAATCAAAGCCGGGGGTCGGCCCCGTCTCGGCGGCCGAGCCAGCACCACCGGCCGGTCCACGTCCAAGTGAGCAGCCTTCACCCGGTCAACCGAGACGTGCTCAGCCTTACCGCCCATGTCGACCACCAGGTGTTTTTCACCGTGTTCCAAAACCCGGAAAGGTCCATCGTAAGGGGGCTGCAGGGGGCCTCTGTGTGGCGTCGTGACGAATGAAGACGTGCCCAGCCGAGCGTAGCTCCGCGGGAACTTGAGACCCTGGCGCAGCGTGCTGAGTAGTCGGGACTGGAGCGAAAGCCTCCGCCGCGTCACGCGGGAAAAACTCGCTGGGCCGTGGCAGACCAGGGAGCTGATGCATTTGGGAGGAAATCCCCCGGAACTCTCAGCGGCTGACCGTAGACCATCTCCGCTGTAGAACACTGCAGATCTTCCTTAGGTGCGGTCCTCAGGCCCAGCATCACCCTGGGCAGCTTGTCGACCTAGTTACCTTCCGTAAGGCCGGCCTTGAGGGCCGCCTTCATGGAGCGATGGAAGCGCTCGCAGAGGCCGTTAGCCTGAGGGTGGTAAGCGGTAGTCCTGTGCAGCTTAACCCCCAAACCGCCTGCCACAGTGTTCCAGAGCTCGGACGTGAACTGAGAGCCCCTATCTGAGGAAATGTCTGACGGGGTGCCAAAACGACACACCCACGTTGCAATGAAGGCCCGGGCAACGTCTGCGGCTGATGTCGAAACGAGCGGAACCGCCTCCGGCCAAAGGGTCGTTCTGTCCACCATGGTGAGGAGGTAGGAAAACCCCTGAGAGGAAGGCAACGGACCAACCAGGTCAATGTTGACGTGATCAAACCTCCTCTCAGGCACTAGGAAACGCTCCAACGGGGCCTTCGTGTGGCGGTGCACATTAGCGCGTTGACAAGCCACGAACTCCCTGGCCCAAGTCCTCACGTCCCTTTTCAGTCCTTGCCAAACGAACTTCGCCGCTACCAAATGTACCGAAGGTTTAACGCCGGGTGTGACAGGCCGTGCACAGCCTCGAACACAGGACGCATCCAGATGGCAGGGACGACAGGCCGCGCCAGGCCCGTAGAGACGTCACACAGGAGAGTAATGCCCGCATCGCCGAACACCACGTCCTCCAAGCGCAGCCCCGCGCTCTCCACCTTCAGAGCCTGGACGCCGGGATCTGTGACCTGGTCCGCCGCCATGCGAGTATAGTCCAGGCCCAACTGGACAGCACCGATGACGACCCTGGAGAGGCAATTAGCAACCAGGTTCGACTTGCCAGCCACGTGCTTAATGTCCGTAGTGAACTCCGATATGTAGGACAGCTGCCGCTGCTGACGTGCCGACCAAGGCTCCGCCACTTTTGACATGGCGAAGGTGAGCGGCTTGTGGTCGCCAAACGCCGTAAATTCACGGCCTTCCAGCATGAAACGGAAGTGCCGCACGGCCAAATAAAGTCCGAGGAGCTCCGGGTCAAAGGCGCTGTATTTGCGTTCTCTAGGCGTCAGCTGGCGGCTGAAAAAGGCGCCGGACTACGCGGTCGGCGCAGTGCACGAGCAGTGGGTGGAGGGCGCTTGGCAGCCGCTCGCCTTTTTCAGCCGCCAAGCGCCCTCCACCCACTGCTCGTGCACTGCGCCGACCGCGTAGTCCGACGCGTCCATGGTGATGGAGATGGGAGCCGTAGGTGTTTGGTGTGCCAGCAAAGCCGCCTGAGCCAACGTGGTCTTGACCTCAGCAAAAGCGCCGTCCGCCTCTGCTGTCCAGTCGATCTCCTGGACGGAGGTCTTGCCTTTCAACGCTTCATACAGCGGCCGCATGATGTGTGCGGCCCGGGCGATGAAACGGTGGTAGAAAGTCACCATCCCCAGAAACTCACGGAGCGACCGGGCTGTGAGCATGGATGTATAATAAGAACTGGATACAGCGTGGGAGGCGGGGCCTCATTCATTCCTATGAGAGTTGCTCATTAGCGCATGATGACAAAATGGCCCAACTTTTGAGAGAGCGAAACGTCACAGATTACCCGGCATGCCTGAGAAGTACCCGTATGTGCGCTCATAGCGCATGCGCAACTTTAACCACGCCGCCCAAAAGGCTCGTTCACATTAAGCACGTGAATTTGCGTACACGTAACAGCACCGCGCGTTCATGACAGCATGGTACTGGATTTATATTAACGAGGCGGCAGTTAGCAGCTAGCGGCTAGCTAGTAAATGATGCTAACTTACACATCAATCGTTATGTACTTTTATATTACGCTGACATCAGGATCTAGTGATATCCAAGCAACAGAGCTTCATTTAGCATGATACTTGTGTGGGTTGTACATGAAAACCACTTGGTAATATATACAAATGTATATGTTGAAGCCTGTTATGATCAATTGTGAGTTAAAACTTTATCTAAAAAGTAAAGCTGATGATGGATTACTGTGGTGGAGTTAAAATAACAATATCCTATTTCTTTTTGAAATGTGATTGAGTAAAAGGATAGTAACTGTGATTATTCATGTTAAGTAGCCAGCAAGTAACTAAAACGTATAATACTTGAAGGAAAGGTGTCAAATGTTCCCATAAATACCAATATCACAGTACAACACCCCTTGTTGTTAAATACCAACCATGTGTATATATATATATATATATATATATATATATATATATATAAATATGCCGCTAAAACTGTGTAATATACCAGGCTGCTAAATCCTCCAAACTGTTGTTGCTGGATGTGTATTTTGTGAAATGTGTATTTTTTTTAAATTATAATTTCTTGTTTTGAATCTTTAATACTTTTTGTATGCATACTTTAAGTAACATTAGGCTGTCTTTGGCTCTTTTCTGCTGTAACAATGTAAATGTATTCTGATCTAATTGATGTTTTTGTCAGTTTGTTTCCCTATATTGCGACACTTATTTGGTTTAAGATTATTTCTCCTTTTTTTACAGACATCCCCAACCATAGTGGAATGCTGTTGTAAAGGATTGCATTGATCCGTGCATCAATACCTTCACCCAGCTTTGAGGCCTACAATGAATGAACATCATCTTGTGGCTGGGAAAAATGTGAACAAATAAATCTCACAAAGAGTGACTTTCTGGTGGAATCATTATAATATCAAAGACAAGCACTTTCAGTAACAATATATAAAATCATTCAGCAGCAGAGGATGGGGTGGAAACAGCATTTCTAACTAAGATGATTACAATATTACAAGTTAAACATCAAGATGAACATACTATTATTAATTTAAAAAGTACATGGGAGACTTAAATATCCTGCAATATACCATTAGCAGAATTGGAACAAATGTGCCAAAACATTTCTAAAATAAACATAAACATAAACTGAGGGCTTTCTTCCTGAGCCGCTGGGAGTAAAGGTCCTCCATGGATGGCAGCTCCGCCCTGGTGATGTTCTGTGCAGTTTTCACCACCCTTTGGAAAGCCTTACGATTGAGGGCGGTGCAGCTGCCGTACCAGGCCGTGATGCAGCTGTGTCCGTGATGGACACTGAGGAACCTGAAGCTGCTGACTCTCTCTACCTGTAGTCCCATTGATGGCGATGGGGGGCGTGTCCCTCTCTTTGCTGCTTCCTGCAATCCACAATCAGCTCCTTGGTTTTGCTGACGTTGAGATGGAGGTTGTTATCCTGGCACCAAGATGTCAGGTTTTCGACCTCCTCTCTGTACGCCGTCTCGTCGTCTGGGTGAGGCTGGTGAGGCTGGGGAAGATGAGTGAGGGAAAGAGAGAAACAAAACAGGGGGACTAAAATGAGTGAGGGAAAGAGAGAAAAATACAAGGGGACTAAGATGAGTGAGGGAAAGAGAGAAAAATACAAGGGGACTAAGATGAGTGAGGGAAAGAGAGAAAAATACAAGGGGACTAAGATGAGTGAGGGAAAGAGAGAAAATACAAGGGGACTAAGATGAGTGAGGGAAAGAGAGAAAAAGACAAGGGGACTAAGATGAGTGAGGGAAAGAGGAGAAAAAGACAAGGGGACTAAGATGAGTGAAGGAAAGAGAGAAAATACAAGGGGACTAAGATGAGTGAAGGAAAGAGAGAAAAATACAAGGGGACTAAAGTTTAAGAGAGAGGAAGAACACAGAATGTGAGTGAACAATTTAATTAAATGACACATTTAAAAAAAATAGTGTGAGTAAGTGAAGACATCCTTACAAGGAGGAGGGCCCTGTCAAATTTATAAGTTATTCTTGTTAAATATACATATCCTGTTGAGGCTAGAATCCAAAATGCAGAACCACTTTAGATTATAGCCTCAAGGGACTGTTTAAGGTTAAAAACATATCATTTCCCAAATTGGTGAAATGAACTCCATCTCTTAGAAATATGCCAGGGCAGTCAAACTTAATGCAAGGATGCCTTACACTCTCTCCACCCAAACCACTAACACATTTACCCATCTCTCTGTTCACCCACATTCTGGCCTTGTTCAGCTTTCCCAGATTGGCTTTCCTCCAGTGACATCTCTCATTGATAGAAGATAGAATTATCTTCATCTCTGAGAAGTTGTCACTGAGGGAAAGCAGGTCCTGCTTCATCGCTGTGACAAGCTCCACACCTTTGATGTTGCCAAGGTCGTTGTCGTTGCCGCCACAGTGGATGAGCAGGACATCCGGGACTGTTCTTCCTCTCAAGGACTAATAGAAAAAGGGAAGAAGGTTCCTCCACCTCAGACCACCCTTGCCAAACCACCACACACGGCAATTGAGACCCAGGTTGCTTCCCATGGTGTGTCTGGCTCTTTCTTCCCCACGTCTAATGTAGCTGCTCCCTATTATCCACACATTGGGACCTAGATAGAATAAAATATATTGAAAAAGGAAAAAGTGGTTACTGGTGATCATCTTTTAGAAAAAGGCGGTACATGTAGCCTGAGTTGTCATATCATTTTCATCATATTTTTAAGACTACACAAGTTTAATTTGTAGATTATATTACATATAACTCTATACTTGTATATAGAATCATGATGAAACTTTATAAGGATTAAGATTATATATTAATATTACATTAAATAATGCATGACGATTTCATGCATTATTACGAAGCAGGATGTATCAAGTCACTGACTTTTTGTGATAAGGTCACAATCAACTGATTTCACTTATCAGATGTAAAAATAAGGTACAATATATTTGTTTTTGCCATATGAAAGTAAAGGGTATGCAATCAAAAAATTACTGAAACAAAATGAATACAAATTCTTATAAAAACTATACAGCACCTTGTCCAAGTATGGCGGGAGGCCCACTTTCCTTCAGCATTTCCTCTCTGGATGACGATCCGGCTATTTCTGCCATCTATAAATAAAGTACAAATGATTAGCTCTTCACGCCTCTTTAAAATAATATGTGTTCTTGAAGATTCTGTATGCATCGTCGTTTACAATGGTAGGGACATTGCATTGGAAATTAGTTGTGAAAAAGATATGTCATTTTTAGTTTTTTCATCTCACATTTATAGATTTTAAATAGAAATATATATATATAAAACGAATTATAAATGCAAAGTCTGGTTTCTAGAAAGTTGGCTAATGCATCCAGAGTTAACATTGCAGAACTGCTGGCATGCATACATTTCTAGCATTTTGGTTAACTATGAAAAGTATGGAAAATTACTGTGCAAACACCCAACATTAGCTTAGCCACAGTAGCGGTTGCTGATGAGTGGTTTGGCTTATTTTACGTCTTTTATATGAGAACATGTTACATTACATACAGACATTAAGGAGGCAGGTTAGAAAATAAATATGTTTTCGTATCTTACCTTTTGGAGCAAACTGTTGTCGGTTGTTAGCATAGACTGTAAAGCGTTGTCTCTTTAGCCTCAGTGACATGACAGTGAACACTGAACGTGACCGCGTGTGAAGGGGGAGGTGCTGAATACGTCACATCACATGAACGTGCCGGGCAGGCGGTCCCGTGGGTTAGATGCGCGTTCATAATGCCGAGGGAAATAACTCTCAGAATAACGTTATTAGCAAATTTTTACAACTTGAGGAACGCATGTTTTTAATAAGGGCTATACAATGTCTTCATACTGGGTTGTTTATTTAGTTTAAAAAAAATTATCCAACGAGTTACAGACCACTCTTTCCCAATGTAAGTCAATGGGAAAAAGTGTTTCCGGGCCCAGCAACCAAACGGAAGTGTAGTACCAGCCATTTGGCCACTACGAATATTCTCATCAGACTCCGGCGCACTTCCTGGGGGCTTGGCTGTGAGCGGGCGAGGAAAAGCCGCAACAGCCTCCACCTTCGCTGGCAGAGGTGTCGCACCGCCCTTAAATCAATCATATCACAAGAATGGTTTACTCAAACAGCCAATGTAGTATAACACACTTTAACACAAGTACAGAAGTAGCGTGCCTAAAACTGTTTTTGCAAGTGTATTTAATTGTTTTATCTTAATGAAAACGCATGTGTTTGTGACGGAGTGAGCACATAACAGTATATATGATTATTCTGAAAGCAGGACAGACAAACATGCACACAGTCTCTAATACCATAGGCAACAAAAAGGACTTGTAACAAAAGAAAAACTCAAATGAACATTCAAACTTGAATCTTGTTTTTCTTTGTCCTAAAGATATTCACAAAACCAATAACAGTACCATAATACAAGCAAAAAAAGGCGTGTGGTGTAGTGGGTTGTGCGTTGGTGTTCAGATCAGCGGGTCACATGTTCAAACCCCACTGCAGTCAACATGTCGTTGTGTCCCTGGGCAAGACACTTCACCCCAAATTGCTCCTGTGGGGATTGTCCACAGTATTGAGTATGTAAGTCGCTTTGGATAAAAGCGTCTAACAAGTCACATGTAATGTAATGTAACAACAGGGTGAAACAAAAACATATTTTTGCTCTCCAATTACTTCAATAAATCCCAAATGTTTTCTGTTTTCACTTTCTTCATTTTACCCTGAGAAATGCAACAAAAACAAACAAGTTTCTTGAACAACTGAAAGTAACCCTTTGTGAGAAAGTCTGATGTACAAAATGGTCATTTAGGGGTTTGAGATATTGCTCTTTTACCTTACGGATTTTTGCACAGGACTTAAGAACTCAGAGGTGACAGAAAATCAGAAAATCAACAGCACTCAGTTGCCACCCTGACAGCACAGCAGCACCTGTAGACAATCAGCTCATTAGGCCCTGATTGGCTGCAAGCTGCAATAAAGCCTCCTTTCTGCTGCTCAGACAAGCAGAGCAAGTCACTTCGGGGCTACTGGTTCTTTACTGCTGTCTTGGAACAGAGAGAGAGAGAGAAATATGACTTGTGGAGTTCATTTGGGGTAAGTTTCTGCAGACATGAAAAGTGAATTGTTGTTAGCTGTCTGCAATCTCTGATGTTTACATATTTTCTGTGCAGGATTTTCCTTATTGTCTTGGTTCAAGCAGAGCATGTGCGCTGTTTGTGGGCTTCACAAGGTGAGCTAAGCACAACATTTCACTTAAGTGCTGTGAATGACTATAGCTGTGGTTTTAATATTTTTCTTTTTCTCTAGCAGCTCAGAGCAAGAACAACACATATGTTGGCTTCAGGCAAAATAATCGGGAAGCTGGTGTCAACTATCTCCAGAATCGACTCAGACAGGCTCAAAGCAGAAACTTAAACATACCTTCAGCTGTGGGCAGTCGTTTTAGCTGGGGGCCTTCTACTGGTAGCTACACACAAACTGTTTCACAGCCAGCTAAAAGTGGCTTAGCTAAAGTCAGGTTAGTGCAGGGCAGCTCAGTGTCAAAACCTAACTTGAATCGTGTGCCTAAACAGCGTTTTCATGGCCTTTCTAGTGCTATTGTCGGTAGCGATTCTCTGAGTAAGAGCAGCAACAAGGACACGCAGAAGTCTTCCAGCCTGTTTGGTGCAGGTGCTCCTGAGCCAAACCAAACCCCTGCACGGACCAAAACTTCCTCCAGTGTTCGCGCTAAGCTAGTGTCTAAAACGGATAAACCTTCCCGTCCTTCAGCTCCTAAAAACCCCAGCCAGACTGAGGTTGTGAACCCATACAAGAGTAAACTGTTTTCAGGGAATGCAGGAAATGCCAGAGGAAGCTACAAGGCTACTTCCATGGCCTCAAGTTATGGCACTTCTCTTGAGTCCAATGTAGGAAATGGTCCCATCTTCAAGCCTCACAGTTACTCAACGAGCTACGGCTCCAAATCATCCAGAGAGGGAACCTCTGGTAAGAAGTTAGCCCCGACCAAGACCCACATCATCCCTGATCAATTGGTGGCTATGCTATCAGACGGCTGAAGGCTCCTGGGCAGGAGAAAGTGAGTGTTAGGAAGCCCCAGCAGGCCTACCAGACTCCCATCAAGGCCTACGTGGCCCCTCAGCGGCAAGCAACAAACCAGGCCTACAATGCTCCCCAGCAGCAGACTCTCAACAGGGTCTACGAGACTTCCAACAAGGCCTACGAGACTCCCAACAGGGTCTACAATGCTCCCAACAAGGCCCACGAGACTCCCAACAGGGCCCACGAGACTCCCAACAGGGCCCACGAGACTCCCAACAGGGCCCACGAGACTCCCAACAGGGCCCCCGAGACTCCCAACAGGGCCCCCAAGACTCCCAACAGGGCCCACGAGACTCCCAACAGGGCCCACGAGACTCCCAACAGGGCCCACGAGACTCCCAACAGGACCCCCAACAGGGCCTACGAGACTCCCAACAGGACCCCCAACAGGGCCTACGAGACTCCCAACAGGACCCCCAACAGGCCCTACGAAACTCCCAACAGGCCCTACGAAACTCCCAACAGGCCCTACGAAACTCCCAAGAAGGCCTACGTAGCCCCTCAGCGGCAAGCAACGAACCAGGCCTACAAGGCTCCCAACAGGGCCTACGTGGCCCCTCAGAGGCAGGCTGAACCCCAGGCCTACATCTTTCCTCAGGTTGCTCCTCTCAAGTCCCGAGTGCTCACATAAATGCCAAATGGTTTCGTGTCAGTCCAAAGTGGGGACAATAGCAGGTGAGTACTATGCTCGCTTTCTTGCAGTTCTATACATTAACTTAAACCTGGTGACTAATGTGTGTTTGTTCTTACAGGTGCAGCTGGTGTCCTCGGATGAATATTTTATTTTTAAATAAATACATTAATTTACCACCTGGTTGTGTCTTTACTTCACCTTGTATTGTGGGATGGTGAATGCCTAAGCATGAATGCTTGTGGATGTAAGCTTGGTGCCCTCTAGTGTCTAAAAGGTGTGTTGCAAAAATGTTTCCTTTACAAACCAAATTTGGAAAATGTATCTTAATACTTTACAGCGCTGACAAAAGATTGTGAAAATCCCCTTAGCAAAAACAAATGTCTCAATAGTTCTAGTTTAAACTATTGCAAATTTACAAAAGTGTGAGATATCTGCTTATGTGGCACACTGGTTCTTACAACAATGCAGTGTTTGCTTTTGAGTTGGACTTTTTACTTTGACCTTTACCAGTGGCACTCTTTATAATGTGACTCTTAGGTTTTAGCTCAAGTGGTAAAATATCTTATCACTTTAAGGGGCTCCCACTAAATGTACAAGTCAATTGATAGACATTGAGCACTAAACTTAAAACATGTGATTCCTTATCCCAATGTCTGCACTTGAAAGTTCCTCAACTTGAATTAAAGTGTACATGCTAGTGTAGACTGTGGCCATATTGGATTACATGTTTATAATATATTGCCTTATATTTAACATTGTAGTCTGATGAAACTTTTAATGTAAAGATACACTAAGACCGAACAGTAGTGATGGCAAAATGAAGCTTTGAATGAAGCATCGAATCACTTTGATTTGAAGCAGTTGCTGCTTCGGACGTCATATGTCACGTGATTTGAAGCAAGCTTCGAAGCACTGCTTCTATGGAATAGGAAGTCCAGGGTTGAAGCTCCGTTCGAAGCTTCAGTGTCAAACTGCCATACCGAACAGTACAAGCTTCTTGAAGAATATGGGTTGTTTTAACCCAAACATTTATAAAAGTTAATTCACCGGCCACTAATTTTCTGATGACTATGAACTGATTTGTAATATTGTGTATTGTAGTGCCAGGAAAAGGGAGTCGGAGGCGGTGTATTAAGAACAGAGTTCCAATCTTTATTAGCCATTAATAACAGAGAGGTTATCACATGAACTGCTCTGCTTGACGAGCTAGCAGGAATGGAAGCTAACGCTACAGGTAGAAAGTCACCATCCCCAGAAACTCACGGAGCGACCGGGCTGTGAGCATGGATGTATAATAAGAACTGGATACAGCGTGGGAGGCGGGGCCTCATTCATTCCTATGAGAGTTGCTCATTAGCGCATGATGACAAAATGGCCCAACTTTTGAGAGAGCGAAACGTCACAGATTACCCGGCATGCCTGAGAAGTACCCGTATGTGCGCTCATAGCGCATGCGCAACTTTAACCACGCCGCCCAAAAGGCTCGTTCACATTAAGCACGTGAATTTGCGTACACGTAACAGCACCGCGCGTTCATGACAGCATGGTACTGGATTTATATTAACGAGGCGGCAGTTAGCAGCTAGCGGCTAGCTAGTAAATGATGCTAACTTACACATCAATCGTTATGTACTTTTATATTACGCTGACATCAGGATCTAGTGATATCCAAGCAACAGAGCTTCATTTAGCATGATACTTGTGTGGGTTGTACATGAAACCACTTGGTAATATATACAAATGTATATGTTGAAGCCTGTTATGATCAATTGTGAGTTAAAACTTTATCTAAAAAGTAAAGCTGATGATGGATTACTGTGGTGGAGTTAAAATAACAATATCCTATTTCTTTTTGAAATGTGATTGAGTAAAAGGATAGTAACTGTGATTATTCATGTTAAGTAGCCCACAAGTAACTAAAACGTATAATACTTGAAGGAAAGGTGTCAAATGTTCCCATAAATACCAATATCACAGTACAACACCCCTTGTTGTTAAATACCAACCATGTGTATATATATATATATATATATATATATATATATATATATATATATATAAATATGCCGCTAAAACTGTGTAATATACCAGGCTGCTAAATCCTCCAAACTGTTGTTGCTGGATGTGTATTTTGTGAAATGTGTATTTTTTTTAAATTATAATTTCTTGTTTTGAATCTTTAATACTTTTTTTATGCATACTTTAAGTAACATTAGGTTGTCTTTGGCTCTTTTCTGCTGTAACAATGTAAATATATTCTGATCTAATTGATGTTTTTGTCAGTTTGTTTCCCTATATTGCGACACTTATTTGGTTTAAGATTATTTCTCCTTTTTTTACAGACATCCCCAACCATAGTGGAATGCTGTTGTAAAGGATTGCATTGATCCGTGCATCAATACCTTCACCCAGCTTTGAGGCCTACAATGAATGAACATCATCTTGTGGCTGGGAAAAATGTGAACAAATAAATCTCACAAAGAGTGACTTTCTGGTGGAATCATTATAATATCAAAGACAAGCACTTTCAGTAACAATATATATAATCATTCAGCAGCAGAGGATGGGGTGGAAACAGCATTTCTAACTAAGATGATTACAATATTACAAGTTAAACATCAAGATGAACATACTATTATTAACTTAAAAAGTACATGGGAGACTTAAATATCCTGCAATATACCATTAGCAGAATTGGAACAAATGTGCCAAAACATTTCTAAAATAAACATAAACATAAACTGAGGGCTTTCTTCCTGAGCCGCTGGGAGTAAAGGTCCTCCATGGATGGCAGCTCCACCCTGGTGATGTTCTGTGCAGTTTTCACCACCCTTTGGAAAGCCTTACGATTGAGGGCGGTGCAGCTGCCGTACAAGGCCGTGATGCAGCTGTGTCCGTGATGGACACTGAGGAACCTGAAGCTGCTGACTCTCTCTACCGTAGTCCCATTGATGGCGATGGGGGGCGTGTCCCTCTCTTTGCTGCTTCCTGCAATCCACAATCAGCTCCTTGGTTTTGCTGACGTTGAGATGGAGGTTGTTATCCTGGCACCAAGATGTCAGGTTTTCGACCTCCTCTCTGTACGCCGTCTCGTCGTCTGGGTGAGGCTGGTGAGGCTGGGGAAGATGAGTGAGGGAAAGAGAGAAACAAAACAGGGGGACTAAAATGAGTGAGGGAAAGAGAGAAAAATACAAGGGGACTAAGATGAGTGAGGGAAAGAGAGAAAAATACAAGGGGACTAAGATGAGTGAGGGAAAGAGAGAAAAATACAAGGGGACTAAGATGAGTGAGGGAAAGAGAGAAAAATACAAGGGGACTAAGATGAGTGAGGGAAAGAGAGAAAAATACAAGGGGACTAAGATGAGTGAGGGAAAGAGAGAAAAAGACAAGGGGACTAAGATGAGTGAGGGAAAGAGAGAAAAAGACAAGGGGACTAAGATGAGTGAAGGAAAGAGAGAAAAAGACAAGGGGACTAAGATGAGTGAGGGAAAGAGAGAAAAATACAAGGGGACTAAAATGAGTGAGGGAAAGAGAGAAAAATACAAGGGGACTAAGATGAGTGAGGGAAAGAGAGAAAAAGACAAGGGGACTAAGATGAGTGAGGGAAAGAGAGAAAAAGACAAGGGGACTAAGATGAGTGAGGGAAAGGGAGAAAAAGACAAGGGGACTAAGATGAGTGAAGGAAAGAGAGAAAAAGACAAGGGGACTAAGATGAGTGAAGGAAAGAGAGAAAAATACAAGGGGACTAAAGTTTAAGAGAGAGGAAGAACACAGAATGTGAGTGAACAATTTAATTAAATGACACATTTAAAAAAAATAGTGTGAGTAAGTGAAGACATCCTTACAAGGAGGACTGCCCTGTCAAATCTATAAGTTATTCTGTTAAATATACATATCCTGTTGAGGCTAGAATCCAAAATGCAGAACCACTTTAGATTATAGCCTCAAGGGACTGTTTAAGGTTACTTAAAAACATATAATTTCCCAAATTGGTGAAATGAACTCCATCTCTTAGAAATATGCCAGGGCAGTCAAACTTAATGCAAGGATGCCTTACACTCTCTCCACCCAAACCACTAACACATTTACCCATCTCTCTGTTCACCTACATTCTGGCCTTGTTCAGCTTTCCCGGATTGGCTTTCCTCCAGTGACATCTCTCATTGATAGAAGATAGAATTATCTTCATCTCTGAGAAGTTGTCACTGAGGGAAAGCAGGTCCTGCTTCATCGCTGTGACAAGCTCCACACCTTTGATGTTGCCAAGGTCGTTGTCGTTGCCGCCCACAGTGGATGAGCAGGACATCCGGGACTGTTCTTCCTCTCAAGGACTAATAGAAAAAGGGAAGAAGGTTCCTCCACCTCAGACCACCCTTGCCAAACCACCACACACGGCAATTGAGACCCAGGTTGCTTCCCATGGTGTGTCTGGCTCTTTCTTCCCCACGTCTAATGTAGCTGCTCCCTATTATCCACACATTGGGACCTAGATAGAATAAAATATATTGAAAAGGAAAAAGTGGTTACTGGTGATCATCTTTTAGAAAAAGGCGGTACATGTAGCCTGAGTTGTCATATCATTTTCATCATATTTTTAAGACTACACAAGTTTAATTTGTAGATTATATTACATATAACTCTATACTTGTATATAGAATCATGATGAAACTTTATAAGGATTAAGATTATATATTAATATTACATTAAATAATGCATGACGATTTCATGCATTATTACAAAGCAGGATGTATCAAGTCACTGACTTTTTGTGATAAGGTCACAATCAACTGATTTCACTTATCAGATGTAAAAATAAGGTACAATATATTTGTTTTTGCCATATGAAAGTAAAGGGTATGCAATCAAAAAATTACTGAAACAAAATGAATACAAATTCTTATAAAAACTATACAGCACCTTGTCCAAGTATGGCGGGGAGGCCCACTTTCCTTCAGCATTTCCTCTCTGGATGACGATCCGGCTATTTCTGCCATCTATAAATAAAGTACAAATGATTAGCTCTTCACGCCTCTTTAAAATAATATGTGTTCTTGAAGATTCTGTATGCATCGTCGTTTACAATGGTAGAGACATTGCATTGGAAATTAGTTGTGAAAAAGATATGTCATTTTTAGTTTTTTCATCTCACATTTATAGATTTTAAATAGAAATATATATATATAAAACGAATTATAAATGCAAAGTCTGGTTTCTAGAAAGTTGGCTAATGCATCCAGAGTTAACATTGCAGAACTGCTGGCATGCATACATTTCTAGCATTTTGGTTAACTATGAAAAGTATGGAAAATTACTGTGCAAACACCCAACATTAGCTTAGCCACAGTAGCGGTTGCTGATGAGTGGTTTGGCTTATTTTACTCTTTTATATGAGAACATGTTACATTACATACAGACATTAAGGAGGCAGGTTAGAAAATAAATATGTTTTCGTATCTTACCTTTTGGAGCAAACTGTTGTCGGTTGTTAGCATAGACTGTAAAGCGTTGTCTCTTTAGCCTCAGTGACATGACAGTGAACACTGAACGTGACCGCGTGTGAAGGGGGAGGTGCTGAATACGTCACATCACATGAACGTGCCGGGCAGGCGGTCCCGTGGGTTAGATGCGCGTTCATAATGCCGAGGGAAATAACTCTCAGAATAACGTTATTAGCAAATTTTTACAACTTGAGGAACGAATGTTTTTAATAAGGGCTATACAAGTCTTCATACTGGGTTGTTTATTTAGTTTAAAAAAAATTATCCAACGAGTTACAGACCACTCTTTCCCAATGTAAGTCAATGGGAAAAAGTGTTTCCGGGCCCAGCAACCAAACGGAAGTGTAGTACCACCATTTGGCCACTACGAATATTCTCATCAGACTCCGGCGCACTTCCTGGGGGCTTGGCTGTGAGCGGGCGAGGAAAAGCCGCAACAGCCTCCACCTTCGCTGGCAGAGGTGTCGCACCGCCCTTAAATCAATCATATCACAAGAATGGTTTACTCAAACAGCCAATGTAGTATAACACACTTTAACACAAGTACAGAAGTAGCGTGCCTAAAACTGTTTTTGCAAGTGTATTTAATTGTTTTATCTTAATGAAAACGCATGTGTTTGTGACGGAGTGAGCACATAACAGTATATATGATTATTCTGAAAGCAGGACAGACAAACATGCACACAGTCTCTAATACCATAGGCAACAAAAAGGACTTGTAACAAAAGAAAAACTCAAATGAACATTCAAACTTGAATCTTGTTTTTCTTTGTCCTAAAGATATTCACAAAACCAATAACAGTACCATAATACAAGCAAAAAAAGGCGTGTGGTGTAGTGGGTTGTGTGTTGGTGTTCAGATCAGCGGGTCACATGTTCAAACCCCACTGCAGTCAACATGTCGTTGTGTCCCTGGGCAAGACACTTCACCCCAAATTGCTCCTGTGGGGATTGTCCACAGTATTGAGTATGTAAGTCGCTTTGGATAAAAGCGTCTAACAAGTCACATGTAATGTAATGTAACAACAGGGTGAAACAAAAACATATTTTTGCTCTCCAATTACTTCAATAAATCCCAAATGTTTTCTGTTTTCACTTTCTTCATTTTACCCTGAGAAATGCAAGAAAAACAAACAAGTTTCTTGAACAACTGAAAGTAACCCTTTGTGAGAAAGTCTGATGTACAAAATGGTCATTTAGGGGTTTGAGATATTGCTCTTTTACCTTACAGTTTTTTGCACAGGACTTAAGAACTCAGAGGTGACAGAAAATCAGAAAATCAACAGCACTCAGTTGCCACCCTGACAGCACAGCAGCACCTGTAGACAATCAGCTCATTAGGCCCTGATTGGCTGCAAGCTGCAATAAAGCCTCCTTTCTGCTGCTCAGACAAGCAGAGCAAGTCACTTTGGGGCTACTGGTTATTTACTGCTGTCTTGGAACAGAGAGAGAGAGAGAAATATGACTTGTGGAGTTCATTTGGGGTACGTTTCTGCAGACATGCAAAGTTAATTGTTGTTAGCTGTCTGCAATCTCTGATGTTTACATATTTTCTGTGCAGGATTTTCCTTATTGTCTTGGTTCAAGCAGAGCATGTGCGCTGTTTGTGGGCTTCACAAGGTGAGCTAAGCACAACATTTCACTTAAGTGCTGTGAATGACTATAGCTGTGGCTTTAATATTTTTCTTTTTCTCTAGCAGCTCAGAGCAAGAACAACAACACATATGTTGGCTTCAGGCAAAATAATCGGGAAGCTGGTGTCAACTATCTCCAGAATCGACTCAGACAGGCTCAAAGCAGAAACTTAAACATACCTTCAGCTGTGGGCAGTCGTTTTAGCTGGGGGCCTTCTACTGGTGGCTACACACAAACTGTTTCACAGCCAGCTAAAAGTGGCTTAGCTAAAGTCAGGTTAGTGCAGGGCAGCTCAGTGTCAAAACCTAACTTGAATCGTGTGCCTAAACAGCGTTTTCATGGCCTTTCTAGTGCTATTGTCGGTAGCGATTCTCTGAGTAAGAGCAGCAACAAGGACACGCAGAAGTCTTCCAGCCTGTTTGGTGCCGGTGCTCCTGAGCCAAACCAAACCCCTGCACGGACCAAAACTTCCTCCAGTGTTCGTGCTAAGCTAGTGTCTAAAACGAATAAACCTTCCCGTCCTTCAGCTCCTAAAAACCCCAGCCAGACTGAGGTTGTGAACCCATACAAGAGTAAACTGTTTTCAGGGAATGCAGGAAATGCCAGAGGAAGCTACAAGGCTACTTCCATGGCCTCAAGTTATGGCACTTCTCTTGAGTCCAATGTAGGAAATGGTCCCATCTTCAAGCCTCACAGTTACTCAACGAGCTACGACTCCAAATCATCCAGAGAGGGAACCTCTGGTAAGAAGTTAGCCCCGACCAAGACCCACATCATCCCTGAACAATTTGGTGGCTATGCTATCAGACGGCCGAAGGCTCCTGGGCAGGAGAAAGTGAGTGTCAGGAAGCCCCAGCAGGCCTACCAGACTCCCATCAAGGCCTACGTGGCCCCTCAGCGGCAAGCAACAAACCAGGCCTACAATGCTCCCCAGCAGCAGACTCTCAACAGGGTCTACGAGACTTCCAACAAGGCCTACGAGACTCCCAACAGGGTCTACAATGCTCCCAACAGGGCCTACAATGCTCCCAACAGGGCCCACGAGACTCCCAACAGGGCCCACGAGACTCCCAACAGGGCCCACGAGACTCCCAACAGGGCCCACGAGACTCCCAACAGGGCCCACGAGACTCCCAACAGGGCCCACGAGACTCCCAACAGGACCCCCAACAGGGCCTACGAGACTCCCAACAGGACCCCCAATAGGCCCTACGAAACTCCCAACAGGCCCTACGAAACTCCCAACAGGCCCTACGAAACTCCCAACAGGCCCTACGAAACTCCCAAGAAGGCCTACGTAGCCCCTCAGCGGCAAGCAACGAACCAGGCCTACAAGGCTCCCAACAGGGCCTACGTGGCCCCTCAGAGGCAGGCTGAACCCCAGGCCTACATCTTTCCTCAGGTTGCTCCTCTCAAGTCCCGAGTGCTCACATAAATGCCAAATGGTTTCGTGTCAGTCCAAAGTGGGGACAATAGCAGGTGAGTACTATGCTCGCTTTCTTGCTGTTCTATACATTAACTTAAACCTGGTGACTAATGTGTGTTTGTTCTTACAGGTGCAGCTGGTGTCCTCGGATGAATATTTTATTTTTAAATAAATACATTAATTTACCACCTGGTTGTGTCTTTACTTCACCTTGTATTGTGGGATGGTGAATGCCTAAGCATGAATGCTTGTGGATGTAAGCTTGGTGCCCTCTAGTGTCTAAAAGGTGTGTTGCAAAAATGTTTCCTTTACAAACCAAATTTGGAAAATGTATCTTAATACTTTACAGCGCTGACAAAAGATTGTGAAAATCCCCTTAGCAAAAACAAATGTCTCAATAGTTCTAGTTTAAACTATTGCAAATTTACAAAAGTGTGAGATATCTGCTTATGTGGCACACTGGTTCTTACAACAATGCAGTGTTTGCTTTTGAGTTGGACTTTTTACTTTGACCTTTACCAGTGGCACTCTTTATAATGTGACTCTTAGGTTTTAGCTCAAGTGGTAAAATATCTTATCACTTTAAGGGGCTCCCACTAAATGTACAAGTCAATTGATAGACATTGAGCACTAAACTTAAAACATGTGATTCCTTATCCCAATGTCTGCACTTGAAACTTTGAAAGTTCCTCAACTTGAATGAAAGTGTACATGCTAGTGTAGACTGTGGCCATATTGGATTACATGTTTATAATATATTGCCTTATATTTAACATTGTAGTCTGATGAAACTTTTAATGTAAAGATACACTAAGACCGAACAGTAGTGATGGCAAAATGAAGCTTTGAATGAAGCATCGAATCACTTTGATTTGAAGCAGTTGCTGCTTCGGACGTCATATATCACGTGATTTGAAGCAAGCTTCGAAGCACTGCTTCTATGGAATAGGAAGTCCAGGGTTGAAGCTCCGTTCGAAGCTTCAGTGTCAAACTGCCATACCGAACAGTACAAGCTTCTTGAAGAATATGGGTTGTTTTAACCCAAACATTTATAAAAGTTAATTCACCGGCCACTAATTTTCTGATGACTATGAACTGATTTGTAATATTGTGTATTGTAGTGCCAGGAAAAGGGAGTCGGAGGCGGTGTATTAAGAACAGAGTTCCAATCTTTATTAGCCATTAATAACAGAGAGGTTATCACATGAACTGCTCTGCTTGACGAGCTAGCAGGAATGGAAGCTAACGCTACAGGTAGAAAGTCACCATCCCCAGAAACTCACGGAGCGACCGGGCTGTGAGCATGGATGTATAATAAGAACTGGATACAGCGTGGGAGGCGGGGCCTCATTCATTCCTATGAGAGTTGCTCATTAGCGCATGATGACAAAATGGCCCAACTTTTGAGAGAGCGAAACGTCACAGATTACCCGTATGTGCGCTCATAGCGCATGCGCAACTTTAACCACGCCGCCCAAAAGGCTCGTTCACATTAAGCACGTGAATTTGCGTACACGTAACAGCACCGCGCGTTCATGACAGCATGGTACTGGATTTATATTAACGAGGCGGCAGTTAGCAGCTAGCGGCTAGCTAGTAAATGATGCTAACTTACACATCAATCGTTATGTACTTTTATATTACGCTGACATCAGGATCTAGTGATATCCAAGCAACAGAGCTTTATTTAGCATGATACTTGTGTGGGTTGTACATGAAACCACTTGGTAATATATACAAATGTATATGTTGAAGCCTGTTATGATCAATTGTGAGTTACAACTTTATCTAAAAAGTAAAGCTTATGATGGATTACTGTGGTGGAGTTAAAATAACAATATCCTATTTCTTTTTGAAATGTGATTGAGTAAAAGGATAGTAACTGTGATTATTCATGTTAAGTAGCCCACAAGTAACTAAAACGTATAATACTTGAAGGAAAGGTGTCAAATGTTCCCATAAATACCAATATCACAGTACAACACCCCTTGTTGTTAAATACCAACCATGTGTATATATATATATATATATATATATATATATATATATATATATATATATATAAATATGCCGCTAAAACTGTGTAATATACCAGGCTGCTAAATCCTCCAAACTGTTGTTGCTGGATGTGTATTTTGTGAAATGTGTATTTTTTTTAAATTATAATTTCTTGTTTTGAATCTTTAATACTTTTTTTATGCATACTTTAAGTAACATTAGGCTGTCTTTGGCTCTTTTTCTGCTGTAACAATGTAAATGTATTCTGATCTAATTGATGTTTTTGTCAGTTTGTTTCCCTATATTGCGACACTTATTTGGTTTAAGATTATTTCTCCTTTTTTTACAGACATCCCCAACCATAGTGGAATGCTGTTGTAAAGGATTGCATTGATCCGTGCATCAATACCTTCACCCAGCTTTGAGGCCTACAATGAATGAACATCATCTTGTGGCTGGGAAAAATGTGAACAAATAAATCTCACAAAGAGTGACTTTCTGGTGGAATCATTATAATATCAAAGACAAGCACTTTCAGTAACAATATATAAAATCATTCAGCAGCAGAGGATGGGGTGGAAACAGCATTTCTAACTAAGATGATTACAATATTACAAGTTAAACATCAAGATGAACATACTATTATTAATTTAAAAAGTACATGGGAGACTTAAATATCCTGCAATATACCATTAGCAGAATTGGAACAAATGTGCCAAAACATTTCTAAAATAAACATAAACATAAACTGAGGGCTTTCTTCCTGAGCCGCTGGGAGTAAAGGTCCTCCATGGATGGCAGCTCCGCCCTGGTGATGTTCTGTGCAGTTTTCACCACCCTTTGGAAAGCCTTACGATTGAGGGCGGTGCAGCTGCCGTACCAGGCCGTGATGCAGCTGTGTCCGTGATGGACACTGAGGAACCTGAAGCTGCTGACTCTCTCTACCGTAGTCCCATTGATGGCGATGGGGGGCGTGTCCCTCTCTTTGCTGCTTCCTGCAATCCACAATCAGCTCCTTGGTTTTGCTGACGTTGAGATGGAGGTTGTTATCCTGGCACCAAGATGTCAGGTTTTCGACCTCCTCTCTGTACGCCGTCTCGTCGTCTGGGTGAGGCTGGTGAGGCTGGGGAAGATGAGTGAGGGAAAGAGAGAAACAAAACAGGGGGACTAAAATGAGTGAGGGAAAGAGAGAAAAATACAAGGGGACTAAGATGAGTGAGGGAAAGAGAGAAAAATACAAGGGGACTAAGATGAGTGAGGGAAAGAGAGAAAAATACAAGGGGACTAAGATGAGTGAGGGAAAGAGAGAAAAAGACAAGGGGACTCAAATGAGTGAGGGAAAGAGAGAAAAATACAAGGGGACTAAGATGAGTGAGGGAAAGAGAGAAAAAGACAAGGGGACTAAGATGAGTGAGGGAAAGAGAGAAAAAGACAAGGGGATTGCTTCCCATGGTGTGTCTGGCTCTTTCTTCCCCACGTCTAATGTAGCTGCTCCCTATTATCCACACATTGGGACCTAGATAGAATAAAATATATTGAAAAAGGAAAAAGTGGTTACTGGTGATCATCTTTTAGAAAAAGGCGGTACATGTAGCCTGAGTTGTCATATCATTTTCATCATATTTTTAAGACTACACAAGTTTAATTTGTAGATTATATTACATATAACTCTATACTTGTATATAGAATCATGATGAAACTTTATAAGGATTAAGATTATATATTAATATTACATTAAATAATGCATGACGATTTCATGCATTATTACGAAGCAGGATGTATCAAGTCACTGACTTTTTGTGATAAGGTCACAATCAACTGATTTCACTTATCAGATGTAAAAATAAGGTACAATATATTTGTTTTTGCCATATGAAAGTAAAGGGTATGCAATCAAAAAATTACTGAAACAAAATGAATACAAATTCTTATAAAAACTATACAGCACCTTGTCCAAGTATGGCGGGAGGCCCACTTTCCTTCAGCATTTCCTCTCTGGATGACGATCCGGCTATTTCTGCCATCTATAAATAAAGTACAAATGATTAGCTCTTCACGCCTCTTTAAAATAATATGTGTTCTTGAAGATTCTGTATGCATCGTCGTTTACAATGGTAGGGACATTGCATTGGAAATTAGTTGTGAAAAAGATATGTCATTTTTTGTTTTTTCATCTCACATTTATAGATTTTAAATAGAAATATATATATATAAAACGAATTATAAATGCAAAGTCTGGTTTCTAGAAAGTTGGCTAATGCATCCAGAGTTAACATTGCAGAACTGCTGGCATGCATACATTTCTAGCATTTTGGTTAACTATGAAAAGTATGGAAAATTACTGTGCAAACACCCAACATTAGCTTAGCCACAGTAGCGGTTGCTGATGAGTGGTTTGGCTTATTTTAGTCTTTTATATGAGAACATGTTACATTACATACAGACATTAAGGAGGCAGGTTAGAAAATAAATATGTTTTCGTATCTTACCTTTTGGAGCAAACTGTTGTCGGTTGTTAGCATAGACTGTAAAGCGTTGTCTCTTTAGCCTCAGTGACATGACAGTGAACACTGAACGTGACCGCGTGTGAAGGGGGAGGTGCTGAATACGTCACATCACATGAACGTGCCGGGCAGGCGGTCCCGTGGGTTAGATGCGCGTTCATAATGCCGAGGGAAATAACTCTCAGAATAACGTTATTAGCAAATGTTTACAACTTGAGGAACGAATGTTTTTAATAAGGGCTATACATGTCTTCATACTGGGTTGTTTATTTAGTTTAAAAAAAATTATCCAACGAGTTACAGACCACTCTTTCCCAATGTAAGTCAATGGGAAAAAGTGTTTCCGGGCCCAGCAACCAAACGGAAGTGTAGTACCGCCATTTGGCCACTATGAATATTCTCATCAGACTCCGGCGCACTTCCTGGGGGCTTGGCTGTGAGCGGGCGAGGAAAAGCCGCAACAGCCTCCACCTTCGCTGGCAGAGGTGTCGCACCGCCCTTAAATCAATCATATCACAAGAATGGTTTACTCAAACAGCCAATGTAGTATAACACACTTTAACACAAGTACAGAAGTAGCGTGCCTAAAACTGTTTTTGCAAGTGTATTTAATTGTTTTATCTTAATGAAAACGCATGTGTTTGTGACGGAGTGAGCACATAACAGTATATATGATTATTCTGAAAGCAGGACAGACAAACATGCACACAGTCTCTAATACCATAGGCAACAAAAAGGACTTGTAACAAAAGAAAAACTCAAATGAACATTCAAACTTGAATCTTGTTTTTCTTTGTCCTAAAGATATTCACAAAACCAATAACAGTACCATAATACAAGCAAAAAAAGGCGTGTGATGTAGTGGGTTGTGCGTTGGTGTTCAGATCAGCGGGTGACATGTTCAAACCCCACTGCAGTCAACATGTCGTTGTGTCCCTGGGCAAGACACTTCACCCCAAATTGCTCCTGTGGGGATTGTCCACAGTATAGAGTATGTAAGTCGCTTTGGATAAAAGCGTCTAACAAGTCACATGTAATGTAATGTAACAACAGGGTGAAACAAAAACATATTTTTGCTCAAAATTACTTCAATAAATCCCAAATGTTTTCTGTTTTCACTTTCTTCATTTTACCCTGAGAAATGCAACAAAAACAAACAAGTTTCTTGAACAACTGAAAGTAACCCTTTGTGAGAAAGTCTGATGTACAAAATGGTCATTTAGGGGTTTGAGATATTGCTCTTTTACCTTACGGATTTTTGCACAGGACTTAAGAACTCAGAGGTGACAGAAAATCAGAAAATCAACAGCACTCAGTTGCCACCCTGACAGCACAGCAGCACCTGTAGACAATCAGCTCATTAGGCCCTGATTGGCTGCAAGCTGCAATAAAGCCTCCTTTCTGCTGCTCAGACAAGCAGAGCAAGTCACTTCGGGGCTACTGGTTCTTTACTGCTGTCTTGGAACAGAGAGAGAGAGAAATATGACTTGTGGAGTTCATTTGGGGTAAGTTTCTGCAGACATGCAAAGTTAATTGTTGTTAGCTGTCTGCGTTCTCTGATGTTTACATATTTTCTGTGCAGGATTTTCCTTATTGTCTTGGTTCAAGCAGAGCATGTGCGCTGTTTGTGGGCTTCACAAGGTGAGCTAAGCACAACATTTCACTTAAGTGCTGTGAATGACTATAGCTGTGGCTTTAATATTTTTCTTTTTCTCTAGCAGCTCAGAGCAAGAACAACAACACATATGTTGGCTTCAGGCAAAATAATCGGGAAGCTGGTGTCAACTATCTCCAGAATCGACTCAGACAGGCTCAAAGCAGAAACTTAAACATACCTTCAGCTGTGGGCAGTCGTTTTAGCTGGGGGCCTTCTACTGGTGGCTACACACAAACTGTTTCACAGCCAGCTAAAAGTGGCTTAGCTAAAGTCAGGTTAGTGCAGGGCAGCTCAGTGTCAAAACCTAACTTGAATCGTGTGCCTAAACAGCGTTTTCATGGCCTTTCTAGTGCTATTGTCGGTAGCGATTCTCTGAGTAAGAGCAGCAACAAGGACACGCAGAAGTCTTCCAGCCTGTTTGGTGCCGGTGCTCCTGAGCCAAACCAAACCCCTGCACGGACCAAAACTTCCTCCAGTGTTCGCGCTAAGCTAGTGTCTAAAACGGATAAACCTTCCCGTCCTTCAGCTCCTAAAAACCCCAGCCAGACTGAGGTTGTGAACCCATACAAGAGTAAACTGTTTTCAGGGAATGCAGGAAATGCCAGAGGAAGCTACAAGGCTACTTCCATGGCCTCAAGTTATGGCACTTCTCTTGAGTCCAATGTAGGAAATGGTCCCATCTTCAAGCCTCACAGTTACTCAACGAGCTACGGCTCCAAATCATCCAGAGAGGGAACCTCTGGTAAGAAGTTAGCCCCGACCAAGACCCACATCATCCCTGATCAATTTGGTGGCTATGCTATCAGACGGCTGAAGGCTCCTGGGCAGGAGAAAGTGAGTGTTAGGAAGCCCCAGCAGGCCTACCAGACTCCCATCAAGGCCTACGTGGCCCCTCAGCGGCAAGCAACAAACCAGGCCTACAATGCTCCCCAGCAGCAGACTCTCAACAGGGTCTACGAGACTTCCAACAAGGCCTACGAGACTCCCAACAGGGTCTACAATGCTCCCAACAAGGCCTACAATGCTCCCAACAGGGCCCACGAGACTCCCAACAGGGCCCACGAGACTCCCAACAGGGCCCACGAGACTCCCAACAGGGCCCACGAGACTCCCAACAGGGCCCACGAGACCCCCAACAGGGCCTACGAGACTCCCAACAGGACCCCCAACAGGGCCTACGAGACTCCCAATAGGCCCTACGAGTTTCCCAACAGGCCCTACGAGTTTCCCAACAGGCCCTACGAAACTCCCAACAGGCCCTACGAAACTCCCAACAGGCCCTACGAAACTCCCAACAGGCCCTACGAAACTCCCAAGAAGGCCTACGTAGCCCCTCAGCGGCAAGCAACGAACCAGGCCTACAAGGCTCCCAACAGGGCCTACGTGGCCCCTCAGAGGCAGGCTGAACCCCAGGCCTACATCTTTCCTCAGGTTGCTCCTCTCAAGTCCCGAGTGCTCACATAAATGCCAAATGGTTTCGTGTCAGTCCAAAGTGGGGACAATAGCAGGTGAGTACTATGCTCGCTTTCTTGCTGTTCTATACATTAACTTAAACCTGGTGACTAATGTGTGTTTGTTCTTACAGGTGCAGCTGGTGTCCTCGGATGAATATTTTATTTTTAAATAAATACATTAATTTACCACCTGGTTGTGTCTTTACTTCACCTTGTATTGTGGGATGGTGAATGCCTAAGCATGAATGCTTGTGGATGTAAGCTTGGTGCCCTCTAGTGTCTAAAAGGTGTGTTGCAAAAATGTTTCCTTTACAAACCAAATTTGGAAAATGTATCTTAATACTTTACAGCGCTAACAAAAGATTGTGAAAATCCCCTTAGCAAAAACAAATGTCTCAATAGTTCTAGTTTAAACTATTGCAAATTTACAAAAGTGTGAGATATCTGCTTATGTGGCACACTGGTTCTTACAACAATGCAGTGTTTGCTTTTGAGTTGGACTTTTTACTTTGACCTTTACCAGTGGCACTCTTTATAATGTGACTCTTAGGTTTTAGCTCAAGTGGTAAAATATCTTATCACTTTAAGGGGCTCCCACTAAATGTACAAGTCAATTGATAGACATTGAGCACTAAACTTAAAACATGTGATTCCTTATCCCAATGTCTGCACTTGAAAGTTCCTCAACTTGAATTAAAGTGTACATGCTAGTGTAGACTGTGGCCATATTGGATTACATGTTTATAATATATTGCCTTATATTTAACATTGTAGTCTGATGAAACTTTAATGTAAAGATACACTAAGACCGAACAGTAGTGATGGCAAAATGAAGCTTTGAATGAAGCATCGAATCACTTTGATTTGAAGCAGTTGCTGCTTCGGACGTCATATGTCACGTGATTTGAAGCAAGCTTCGAAGCACTGCTTCTATGGAATAGGAAGTCCAGGGTTGAAGCTCCGTTCGAAGCTTCAGTGTCAAACTGCCATACCGAACAGTACAAGCTTCTTGAAGAATATGGGTTGTTTTAACCCAAACATTTATAAAAGTTAATTCACCGGCCACTAATTTTCTGATGACTATGAACTGATTTGTAATATTGTGTATTGTAGTGCCAGGAAAAGGGAGTCGGAGGCGGTGTATTAAGAACAGAGTTCCAATCTTTATTAGCCATTAATAACAGAGAGGTTATCACATGAACTGCTCTGCTTGACGAGCTAGCAGGAATGGAAGCTAACGCTACAGGTAGAAAGTCACCATCCCCAGAAACTCACGGAGCGACCGGGGCTGTGAGCATGGATGTATAATAAGAACTGGATACAGCGTGGGAGGCGGGGCCTCATTCATTCCTATGAGAGTTGCTCATTAGCGCATGATGACAAAATGGCCCAACTTTTGAGAGAGCGAAACGTCACAGATTACCCGGCATGCCTGAGAAGTACCCGTATGTGCGCTCATAGCGCATGCGCAACTTTAACCACGCCGCCCAAAAGGCTCGTTCACATTAAGCACGTGAATTTGCGTACACGTAACAGCACCGCGCGTTCATGACAGCATGGTACTGGATTTATATTAACGAGGCGGCAGTTAGCAGCTAGCGGCTAGCTAGTAAATGATGCTAACTTACACATCAATCGTTATGTACTTTTATATTACGCTGACATCAGGATCTAGTGATATCCAAGCAACAGAGCTTCATTTAGCATGATACTTGTGTGGGTTGTACATGAAACCACTTGGTAATATATACAAATGTATATGTTGAAGCCTGTTATGATCAATTGTGAGTTAAAACTTTATCTAAAAAGTAAAGCTGATGATGGATTACTGTGGTGGAGTTAAAATAACAATATCCTATTTCTTTTTGAAATGTGATTGAGTAAAAGGATAGTAACTGTGATTATTCATGTTAAGTAGCCCACAAGTAACTAAAACGTATAATACTTGAAGGAAAGGTGTCAAATGTTCCCATAAATACCAATATCACAGTACAACACCCCTTGTTGTTAAATACCAACCATGTGTATATATATATATATATATATATAAATATGCCGCTAAAACTGTGTAATATACCAGGCTGCTAAATCCTCCAAACTGTTGTTGCTGGATGTGTATTTTGTGAAATGTGTATTTTTTTTAAATTATAATTTCTTGTTTTGAATCTTTAATACTTTTTTTATGCATACTTTAAGTAACATTAGGCTGTCTTTGGCTCTTTTCTGCTTGTAACAATGTAAATGTATTCTGATCTAATTGATGTTTTTGTCAGTTTGTTTCCCTATATTGCGACACTTATTTGGTTTAAGATTATTTCTCCTTTTTTTACAGACATCCCCAACCATAGTGGAATGCTGTTGTAAAGGATTGCATTGATCCGTGCATCAATACCTTCACCCAGCTTTGAGGCCTACAATGAATGAACATCATCTTGTGGCTGGGAAAAATGTGAACAAATAAATCTCACAAAGAGTGACTTTCTGGTGGAATCATTATAATATCAAAGACAAGCACTTTCAGTAACAATATATAAAATCATTCAGCAGCAGAGGATGGGGTGGAAACAGCATTTCTAACTAAGATGATTACAATATTACAAGTTAAACATCAAGATGAACATACTATTATTAATTTAAAAAGTACATGGGAGACTTAAATATCCTGCAATATACCATTAGCAGAATTGGAACAAATGTGCAAAACATTTCTAAAATAAACATAAACATAAACTGAGGGCTTTCTTCCTGAGCCGCTGGGAGTAAAGGTCCTCCATGGATGGCAGCTCCACCCTGGTGATGTTCTGTGCAGTTTTCACCACCCTTTTGGAAAGCCTTACGATTGAGGGCGGTGCAGCTGCCGTACAAGGCCGTGATGCAGCTGTGTCCGTGATGGACACTGAGGAACCTGAAGCTGCTGACTCTCTCTACCGTAGTCCCATTGATGGCGATGGGGGGCGTGTCCCTCTCTTTGCTGCTTCCTGCAATCCACAATCAGCTCCTTGGTTTTGCTGACGTTGAGATGGAGGTTGTTATCCTGGCACCAAGATGTCAGGTTTTCGACCTCCTCTCTGTACGCCGTCTCGTCGTCTGGGTGAGGCTGGTGAGGCTGGGGAAGATGAGTGAGGGAAAGAGAGAAACAAAACAGGGGGACTAAATGAGTGAGGGAAAGAGAGAAAAATACAAGGGGACTAAGATGAGTGAGGGAAAGAGAGAAAAATACAAGGGGACTAAGATGAGTGAGGGAAAGAGAGAAAAATACAAGGGGACTAAGATGAGTGAGGGAAAGAGAGAAAAATACAAGGGGACTAAAATGAGTGAGGGAAAGAGAGAAAAAATACAAGGGGACTAAGATGAGTGAGGGAAAGAGAGAAAAAGACAAGGGGACTAAGATGAGTGAGGGAAAGAGAGAAAAAGACAAGGGGACTAAGATGAGTGAAGGAAAGAGAGAAAAAAGACAAGGGGACTAAGATGAGTGAGGGAAAGAGAGAAAAATACAAGGGGACTAAAATGAGTGAAGGAAAGAGAGAAAAATACAAGGGGACTAAGATGAGTGAGGGAAAGAGAGAAAAATACAAGGGGACTAAAATGAGTGAGGGAAAGAGAGAAAAATACAAGGGGACTAAGATGAGTGAGGGAAAGAGAGAAAAAGACAAGGGGACTAAGATGAGTGAGGGAAAGAGAGAAAAAGACAAGGGGACTAAGATGAGTGAAGGAAAGAGAGAAAAAGACAAGGGGACTAAGATGAGTGAAGGAAGAGAGAAAAAGACAAGGGGACTAAAGTTTAAGAAAGAGGAAGAACACAGAATGTGAGTGAACAATTTAATTAATGACACATTTAAAAAAAATAGTGTGAGTAAGTGAAGACATCCTTACAAGGAGGACTGCCCTGTCAAATCTATAAGTTATTCTTGTTAAATATACATATCCTGTTGAGGCTAGAATCCAAAATGCAGAACCACTTTAGATTATAGCCTCAAGGGACTGTTTAAGGTTACTTAAAAACATATAATTTCCCAAATTGGTGAAATGAACTCCATCTCTTAGAAATATGCCAGGGCAGTCAAACTTAATGCAAGGATGCCTTACACTCTCTCCACCCAAACCACTAACACATTTACCCATCTCTCTGTTCACCCACATTCTGGCCTTGTTCAGCTTTCCCGGATTGGCTTTCCTCCAGTGACATCTCTCATTGATAGAAGATAGAATTATCTTCATCTCTGAGAAGTTGTCACTGAGGGAAAGCAGGTCCTGCTTCATCGCTGTGACAAGCTCCACACCTTTGATGTTGCCAAGGTTGTTGTCGTTGCCGCCACAGTGGATGAGCAGGACATCCGGGACTGTTCTTCCTCTCAAGGACTAATAGAAAAAGGGAAGAAGGTTCCTCCACCTCAGACCACCCTTGCCAAACCACCACACACGGCAATTGAGACCCAGGTTGCTTCCCATGGTGTGTCTGGCTCTTTCTTCCCCACGTCTAATGTAGCTGCTCCCTATTATCCACACATTGGGACCTAGATAGAATAAAATATATTGAAAAAGGAAAAAGTGGTTACTGGTGATCATCTTTTAGAAAAAGGCGGTACATGTAGCCTGAGTTGTCATATCATTTTCATCATATTTTTAAGACTACACAAGTTTAATTTGTAGATTATATTACATATAACTCTATACTTGTATATAGAATCATGATGAAACTTTATAAGGATTAAGATTATATATTAATATTACATTAAATAATGCATGACGATTTCATGCATTATTACGAAGCAGGATGTATCAAGTCACTGACTTTTTGTGATAAGGTCACAATCAACTGATTTCACTTATCAGATGTAAAAATAAGGTACAATATATTTGTTTTTGCCATATGAAAGTAAAGGGTATGCAATCAAAAAATTACTGAAACAAAATGAATACAAATTCTTATAAAAACTATACAGCACCTTGTCCAAGTATGGCGGGAGGCCCACTTTCCTTCAGCATTTCCTCTCTGGATGACGATCCGGCTATTTCTGCCATCTATAAATAAAGTACAAATGATTAGCTCTTCACGCCTCTTTAAAATAATATGTGTTCTTGAAGATTCTGTATGCATCGTCGTTTACAATGGTAGGGACATTGCATTGGAAATTAGTTGTGAAAAAGATATGTCATTTTTAGATTTTTCATCTCACATTTATAGATTTTAAATAGAAATATATATATATAAAACGAATTATAAATGCAAAGTCTGGTTTCTAGAAAGTTGGCTAATGCATCCAGAGTTAACATTGCAGAACTGCTGGCATGCATACATTTCTAGCATTTTTGGTTAACTATGAAAAGTATGGAAAATTACTGTGCAAACACCCAACATTAGCTTAGCCACAGTAGCGGTTGCTGATGAGTGGTTTGGCTTATTTTACTCTTTTATATGAGAACATGTTACATTACATACAGACATTAAGGAGGCAGGTTAGAAAATAAATATGTTTTCGTATCTTACCTTTTGAGCAAACTGTTGTCGGTTGTTAGCATAGACTGTAAAGCGTTGTCTCTTTAGCCTCAGTGACATGACAGTGAAACACTGAATGTGACCGCGTGTGAAGGGGGAGGTGCTGAATACGTCACATCACATGAACGTGCCGGGCAGGCGGTCCCGTGGGTTAGATGCGCGTTCATAATGCCGAGGGAAATAACTCTCAGAATAACGTTATTAGCAAATTTTTACAACTTGAGGAAACGAATGTTTTTAATAAGGGCTATACAAGTCTTCATACTGGGTTGTTTATTTAGTTTAAAAAAAAATTATCCAACGAGTTACAGACCACTCTTTCCCAATGTAAGTCAATGGGAAAAAGTGTTTCCGGGCCCAGCAACCAAACGGAAGTGTAGTACCACCATTTGGCCACTACGAATATTCTCATCAGACTCCGGCGCACTTCCTGGGGGCTTGGCTGTGAGCGGGCGAGGAAAAGCCGCAACAGCCTCCACCTTCGCTGGCAGAGGTGTCGCACCGCCCTTAAATCAATCATATCACAAGAATGGTTTACTCAAACAGCCAATGTAGTATAACACACTTTAACACAAGTACAGAAGTAGCGTGCCTAAAACTGTTTTTGCAAGTGTATTTAATTGTTTTATCTTAATGAAAACGCATGTGTTTGTGACGGAGTGAGCACATAACAGTATATATGATTATTCTGAAAGCAGGACAGACAAACATGCACACAGTCTCTAATACCATAGGCAACAAAAAGGACTTGTAACAAAAGAAAAACTCAAATGAACATTCAAACTTGAATCTTGTTTTTCTTTGTCCTAAAGATATTCACAAAACCAATAACAGTACCATAATACAAGCAAAAAAAGGCGTGTGGTGTAGTGGGTTGTGCGTTGGTGTTCAGATCAGCGGGTCACATGTTCAAACCCCACTGCAGTCAACATGTCGTTGTGTCCCTGGGCAAGACACTTCACCCCAAATTGCTCCTGTGGGGATTGTCCACAGTATTGAGTATGTAAGTCGCTTTGGATAAAAGCGTCTAACAAGTCACATGTAATGTAATGTAACAACAGGGTGAAACAAAAACATATTTTTGCTCTCCAATTACTTCAATAAATCCCAAATGTTTTCTGTTTTCACTTTCTTCATTTTACCCTGAGAAATGCAACAAAAACAAACAAGTTTCTTGAACAACTGAAAGTAACCATTGTGAGAAAGTCTGATGTACAAAATGGTCATTTAGGGGTTTGAGATATTGCTCTTTTACCTTACAGTTTTTTGCACAGGACTTAAGAACTCAGAGGTGACAGAAAATCAGAAAATCAACAGCACTCAGTTGCCACCCTGACAGCACAGCAGCACCTGTAGACAATCAGCTCATTAGGCCCTGATTGGCTGCAAGCTGCAATAAAGCCTCCTTTCTGCTGCTCAGACAAGCAGAGCAAGTCACTTCGGGGCTACTGGTTCTTTACTGCTGTCTTGGAACAGAGAGAGAGAGAAATATGACTTGTGGAGTTCATTTGGGGTACGTTTCTGCAGACATGCAAAGTTAATTGTTGTTAGCTGTCTGCGTTCTCTGATGTTTACATATTTTCTGTGCAGGATTTTCCTTATTGTCTTGGTTCAAGCAGAGCATGTGCGCTGTTTGTGGGCTTCACAAGGTGAGCTAAGCACAACATTTCACTTAAGTGCTGTGAATGACTATAGCTGTGGCTTTAATATTTTTCTTTTTCTCTAGCAGCTCAGAGCAAGAACAACAACACATATGTTGGCTTCAGGCAAAATAATCGGGAAGCTGGTGTCAACTATCTCCAGAATCGACTCAGACAGGCTCAAAGCAGAAACTTAAACATACCTTCAGCTGTGGGCAATCGTTTTAGCTGGGGGCCTTCTACTGGTGGCTACACACAAACTGTTTCACAGCCAGCTAAAAGTGGCTTAGCTAAAGTCAGGTTAGTGCAGGGCAGCTCAGTGTCAAAACCTAACTTGAATCGTGTGCCTAAACAGCGTTTTCATGGCCTTTCTAGTGCTATTGTCGGTAGCGGTTCTCTGAGTAAGAGCAGCAACAAGGACACGCAGAAGTCTTCCAGCCTGTTTGGTGCCGGTGCTCCTGAGCCAAACCAAACCCCTGCACGGACCAAAACTTCCTCCAGTGTTCGCGCTAAGCTAGTGTCTAAAACGGATAAACCTTCCCGTCCCTCAGCTCCTAAAAACCCCAGCCAGACTGAGGTTGTGAACCCATACAAGAGTAAACTGTTTTCAGGGAATGCAGGAAATGCCAGAGGAAGCTACAAGGCTACTTCCATGGCCTCAAGTTATGGCACTTCTCTTGAGTCCAATGTAGGAAATGGTCCCATCTTCAAGCCTCACAGTTACTCAACGAGCTACGGCTCCAAATCATCCAGAGAGGGAACCTCTGGTAAGAAGTTAGCCCCGACCAAGACCCACATCATCCCTGATCAATTTGGTGGCTATGCTATCAGACGGCTGAAGGCTCCTGGGCAGGAGAAAGTGAGTGTTAGGAAGCCCCAGCAGGCCTACCAGACTCCCATCAAGGCCTACGTGGCCCCTCAGCGGCAAGCAACAAACCAGGCCTACAATGCTCCCCAGCAGCAGACTCTCAACAGGGTCTACGAGACTTCCAACAAGGCCTACGAGACTCCCAACAGGGTCTACAATGCTCCCAACAAGGCCTACAATGCTCCCAACAGGGCCCACGAGACTCCCAACAGGGCCCACGAGACTCCCAACAGGGCCCACGAGACTCCCAACAGGGCCCACGAGACTCCCAACAGGGCCCACGAGACCCCCAACAGGGCCTACGAGACTCCCAACAGGACCCCCAACAGGGCCTACGAGACTCCCAATAGGCCCTACGAGTTTCCCAACAGGCCCTACGAAACTCCCAACAGGCCCTACGAAACTCCCAACAGGCCCTACGAAACTCCCAACAGGCCCTACGAAACTCCCAACAGGCCCTACGAAACTCCCAAGAAGGCCTACGTAGCCCCTCAGCGGCAAGCAACGAACCAGGCCTACAAGGCTCCCAACAGGGCCTACGTGGCCCCTCAGAGGCAGGCTGAACCCCAGGCCTACATCTTTCCTCAGGTTGCTCCTCTCAAGTCCCGAGTGCTCACATAAATGCCAAATGGTTTCGTGTCAGTCCAAAGTGGGGACAATAGCAGGTGAGTACTATGCTCGCTTTCTTGCTGTTCTATACATTAACTTAAACCTGGTGACTAATGTGTGTTTGTTCTTACAGGTGCAGCTGGTGTCCTCGGATGAATATTTTATTTTTAAATAAATACATTAATTTACCACCTGGTTGTGTCTTTACTTCACCTTGTATTGTGGGATGGTGAATGCCTAAGCATGAATGCTTGTGGATGTAAGCTTGGTGCCCTCTAGTGTCTAAAAGGTGTGTTGCAAAAATGTTTCCTTTACAAACCAAATTTGGAAAATGTATCTTAATACTTTACAGCGCTGACAAAAGATTGTGAAAATCCCCTTAGCAAAAACAAATGTCTCAATAGTTCTAGTTTAAACTATTGCAAATTTACAAAAGTGTGAGATATCTGCTTATGTGGCACACTGGTTCTTACAACAATGCAGTGTTTGCTTTTGAGTTGGACTTTTTACTTTGACCTTTACCAGTGGCACTCTTTATAATGTGACTCTTAGGTTTTAGCTCAAGTGGTAAAATATCTTATCACTTTAAGGGGCTCCCACTAAATGTACAAGTCAATTGATAGACATTGAGCACTAAACTTAAAACATGTGATTCCTTATCCCAATGTCTGCACTTGAAAGTTCCTCAACTTGAATTAAAGTGTACATGCTAGTGTAGACTGTGGCCATATTGGATTACATGTTTATAATATATTGCCTTATATTTAACATTGTAGTCTGATGAAACTTTTAATGTAAAGATACACTAAGACCGAACAGTAGTGATGGCAAAATGAAGCTTTGAATGAAGCATCGAATCACTTTGATTTGAAGCAGTTGCTGCTTCGGACGTCATATGTCACGTGATTTGAAGCAAGCTTCGAAGCACTGCTTCTATGGAATAGGAAGTCCAGGGTTGAAGCTCCGTTCGAAGCTTCAGTGTCAAACTGCCATACCGAACAGTACAAGCTTCTTGAAGAATATGGGTTGTTTTAACCCAAACATTTATAAAAGTTAATTCACCGGCCACTAATTTTCTGATGACTATGAACTGATTTGTAATATTGTGTATTGTAGTGCCAGGAAAAGGGAGTCGGAGGCGGTGTATTAAGAACAGAGTTCCAATCTTTATTAGCCATTAATAACAGAGAGGTTATCACATGAACTGCTCTGCTTGACGAGCTAGCAGGAATGGAAGCTAACGCTACAGGTAGAAAGTCACCATCCCCAGAAACTCACGGAGCGACCGGGCTGTGAGCATGGATGTATAATAAGAACTGGATACAGCGTGGGAGGCGGGGCCTCATTCATTCCTATGAGAGTTGCTCATTAGCGCATGATGACAAAATGGCCCAACTTTTGAGAGAGCGAAACGTCACAGATTACCCGGCATGCCTGAGAAGTACCCGTATGTGCGCTCATAGCGCATGCGCAACTTTAACCACGCCGCCCAAAAGGCTCGTTCACATTAAGCACGTGAATTTGCGTACACGTAACAGCACCGCGCGTTCATGACAGCATGGTACTGGATTTATATTAACGAGGCGGCAGTTAGCAGCTAGCGGCTAGCTAGTAAATGATGCTAACTTACACATCAATCGTTATGTACTTTTATATTACGCTGACATCAGGATCTAGTGATATCCAAGCAACAGAGCTTCATTTAGCATGATACTTGTGTGGGTTGTACATGAAACCACTTGGTAATATATACAAATGTATATGTTGAAGCCTGTTATGATCAATTGTGAGTTAAAACTTTATCTAAAAAGTAAAGCTGATGATGGATTACTGTGGTGGAGTTAAAATAACAATATCCTATTTCTTTTTGAAATGTGATTGAGTAAAAGGATAGTAACTGTGATTATTCATGTTAAGTAGCCCACAAGTAACTAAAACGTATAATACTTGAAGGAAAGGTGTCAAATGTTCCCATAAATACCAATATCACAGTACAACACCCCTTGTTGTTAAATACCAACCATGTGTATATATATATATATATATATATATAAATATGCCGCTAAAAACTGTGTAATATACCAGGCTGCTAAATCCTCCAAACTGTTGTTGCTGGATGTGTATTTTGTGAAATGTGTATTTTTTTTAAATTATAATTTCTTGTTTTGAATCTTTAATACTTTTTTTATGCATACTTTAAGTAACATTAGGCTGTCTTTGGCTCTTTCTGCTGTAACAATGTAAATGTATTCTGATCTAATTGATGTTTTTGTCAGTTTGTTTCCCTATATTGCGACACTTATTTGGTTTAAGATTATTTCTCCTTTTTTTACAGACATCCCCAACCATAGTGGAATGCTGTTGTAAAGGATTGCATTGATCCGTGCATCAATACCTTCACCCAGCTTTGAGGCCTCCAATGAATGAACATCATCTTGTGGCTGGGAAAAATGTGAACAAATAAATCTCACAAAGAGTGACTTTCTGGTGGAATCATTATAATATCAAAGACAAGCACTTTCAGTAACAATATATAAAATCATTCAGCAGCAGAGGATGGGGTGGAAACAGCATTTCTAACTAAGATGATTACAATATTACAAGTTAAACATCAAGATGAACATACTATTATTAATTTAAAAAGTACATGGGAGACTTAAATATCCTGCAATATACCATTAGCAGAATTGGAACAAATGTGCAAAACATTTCTAAAATAAACATAAACATAAACTGAGGGCTTTCTTCCTGAGCCGCTGGGAGTAAAGGTCCTCCATGGATGGCAGCTCCACCCTGGTGATGTTCTGTGCAGTTTTCACCACCCTTTGGAAAGCCTTACGATTGAGGGCGGTGCAGCTGCCGTACAAGGGCCGTGATGCAGCTGTGTCCGTGATGGACACTGAGGAACCTGAAGCTGCTGACTCTCTCTAACCGTAGTCCCATTGATGGCGATGGGGGGCGTGTCCCTCTCTTTGCTGCTTCCTGCAATCCACAATCAGCTCCTTGGTTTTGCTGACGTTGAGATGGAGGTTGTTATCCTGGCACCAAGATGTCAGGTTTTCGACCTCCTCTCTGTACGCCGTCTCGTCGTCTGGGTGAGGCTGGTGAGGCTGGGGAAGATGAGTGAGGGGAAAGGGAGAAACAAAACAGGGGGACTAAAATGAGTGAGGGAAAGAGAGAAAAATACAAGGGGACTAAGATGAGTGAGGGAAAGAGAGAAAAATACAAGGGGACTAAGATGAGTGAGGGAAAGAGAGAAAAATACAAGGGGACTAAGATGAGTGAGGGAAAGAGAGAAAAAATACAAGGGGACTAAAATGAGTGAGGGAAAGAGAGAAAAATACAAGGGGACTAAGATGAGTGAGGGAAAGAGAGAAAAAGACAAGGGGACTAAGATGAGTGAGGGAAAGGGAGAAAAAGACAAGGGGACTAAGATGAGTGAAGGAAAGAGAGAAAAAGACAAGGGGACTAAGATGAGTGAGGGAAAGAGAGAAAAATACAAGGGGACTAAGATGAGTGAGGGAAAGAGAGAAAAAGACAAGGGGACTAAGATGAGTGAGGGAAAGGGAGAAAAAGACAAGGGGACTAAGATGAGTGAGGGAAAGAGAGAAAAAGACAAGGGGACTAAGATGAGTGAGGGAAAGAGAGAAAAAGACAAGGGGACTAAGATGAGTGAAGGAAAGAGAGAAAAAGACAAGGGGACTAAGATGAGTGAGGGAAAGAGAGAAAAATACAAGGGGACTAAAATGAGTGAGGGAAAGAGAGAAAAATACAAGGGGACTAAGATGAGTGAGGGAAAGAGAGAAAAAGACAAGGGGACTAAGATGAGTGAGGGAAAGAGAGAAAAAGACAAGGGGACTAAGATGAGTGAAGGAAAGAGAGAAAAAGACAAGGGGACTAAGATGAGTGAAGGAAAGAGAGAAAAAGACAAGGGGACTAAAGTTTAAGAGAGAGGAAGAACACAGAATGTGAGTGAACAATTTAATTAAATGACACATTTAAAAAAAATAGTGTGAGTAAGTGAAGACATCCTTACAAGGAGGACTGCCCTGTCAAATCTATAAGTTATTCTTGTTAAATATACATATCCTGTTGAGGCTAGAATCCAAAATGCAGAACCACTTTAGATTATAGCCTCAAGGGACTGTTTAAGGTTACTTAAAAACATATAATTTCCCAAATTGGTGAAATGAACTCCATCTCTTAGAAATATGCCAGGGCAGTCAAACTTAATGCAAGGATGCCTTACACTCTCTCCACCCAAACCACTAACACATTTACCCATCTCTCTGTTCACCCACATTCTGGCCTTGTTCAGCTTTCCCGGATTGGCTTTCCTCCAGTGACATCTCTCATTGATAGAAGATAGAATTATCTTCATCTCTGAGAAGTTGTCACTGAGGGAAAGCAGGTCCTGCTTCATCGCTGTGACAAGCTCCACACCTTTGATGTTGCCAAGGTTGTTGTCGTTGCCGCCACAGTGGATGAGCAGGACATCCGGGACTGTTCTTCCTCTCAAGGACTAATAGAAAAAGGGAAGAAGGTTCCTCCACCTCAGACCACCCTTGCCAAACCACCACACACGGCAATTGAGACCCAGGTTGCTTCCCATGGTGTGTCTGGCTCTTTCTTCCCCACGTCTAATGTAGCTGCTCCCTATTATCCACACATTGGGACCTAGATAGAATAAAATATATTGAAAAAGGAAAAAGTGGTTACTGGTGATCATCTTTTAGAAAAAGGCGGTACATGTAGCCTGAGTTGTCATATCATTTTCATCATATTTTTAAGACTACACAAGTTTAATTTGTAGATTATATTACATATAACTCTATACTTGTATATAGAATCATGATGAAACTTTATAAGGATTAAGATTATATATTAATATTACATTAAATAATGCATGACGATTTCATGCATTATTACGAAGCAGGATGTATCAAGTCACTGACTTTTTGTGATAAGGTCACAATCAACTGATTTCACTTATCAGATGTAAAAATAAGGTACAATATATTTGTTTTTGCCATATGAAAGTAAAGGGTATGCAATCAAAAAATTACTGAAACAAAATGAATACAAATTCTTATAAAAACTATACAGCACCTTGTCCAAGTATGGCGGGAGGCCCACTTTCCTTCAGCATTTCCTCTCTGGATGACGATCCGGCTATTTCTGCCATCTATAAATAAAGTACAAATGATTAGCTCTTCACGCCTCTTTAAAATAATATGTGTTCTTGAAGATTCTGTATGCATCGTCGTTTACAATGGTAGGGACATTGCATTGGAAATTAGTTGTGAAAAAGATATGTCATTTTTAGATTTTTCATCTCACATTTATAGATTTTAAATAGAAATATATATATATAAAACGAATTATAAATGCAAAGTCTGGTTTCTAGAAAGTTGGCTAATGCATCCAGAGTTAACATTGCAGAACTGCTGGCATGCATACATTTCTAGCATTTTGGTTAACTATGAAAAGTATGGAAAATTACTGTGCAAACACCCAACATTAGCTTAGCCACAGTAGCGGTTGCTGATGAGTGGTTTGGCTTATTTTACTCTTTTATATGAGAACATGTTACATTACATACAGACATTAAGGAGGCAGGTTAGAAAATAAATATGTTTTCGTATCTTACCTTTTGGAGCAAACTGTTGTCGGTTGTTAGCATAGACTGTAAAGCGTTGTCTCTTTAGCCTCAGTGACATGACAGTGAACACTGAACGTGACCGCGTGTGAAGGGGGAGGTGCTGAATACGTCACATCACATGAACGTGCCGGGCAGGCGGTCCCGTGGGTTAGATGCGCGTTCATAATGCCGAGGGAAATAACTCTCAGAATAACGTTATTAGCAAATTTTTACAACTTGAGGAACGAATGTTTTTAATAAGGGCTATACAAGTCTTCATACTGGGTTGTTTATTTAGTTTAAAAAAAATTATCCAACGAGTTACAGACCACTCTTTCCCAATGTAAGTCAATGGGAAAAAGTGTTTCCGGGCCCAGCAACCAAACGGAAGTGTAGTACCGCCATTTGGCCACTATGAATATTCTCATCAGACTCCGGCGCACTTCCTGGGGGCTTGGCTGTGAGCGGGCGAGGGAAAAGCCGCAACAGCCTCCACCTTCGCTGGCAGAGGTGTCGCACCGCCCTTAAATCAATCATATCACAAGAATGGTTTACTCAAACAGCCAATGTAGTATAACACACTTTAACACAAGTACAGAAGTAGCGTGCCTAAAACTGTTTTTGCAAGTGTATTTAATTGTTTTATCTTAATTAAAACGCATGTGTTTGTGACGGAGTGAGCACATAACAGTATATATGATTATTCTGAAAGCAGGACAGACAAACATGCACACAGTCTCTAATACCATAGGCAACAAAAAGGACTTGTAACAAAAGAAAAACTCAAATGAACATTCAAACTTGAATCTTGTTTTTCTTTGTCCTAAAGATATTCACAAAACCAATAACAGTACCATAATACAAGCAAAAAAAGGCGTGTGGTGTAGTGGGTTGTGCGTTGGTGTTCAGATCAGCGGGTCACATGTTCAAACCCCACTGCAGTCAACATGTCGTTGTGTCCCTGAGACACTTCACCCCAAATTGCTCCTGTGGGGATTGTCCACAGTATTGAGTATGTAAGTCGCTTTGGATAAAAGCGTCTAACAAGTCACATGTAATGTAATGTAACAACAGGGTGAAACAAAAACATATTTTTGCTCTCCAATTACTTCAATAAATCCCAAATGTTTTCTGTTTTCACTTTCTTCATTTTACCCTGAGGACTTAAGAACTCAGAGGTGACAGAAAATCAGAAAATCAACAGCACTCAGTTGCCACCCTGACAGCACAGCAGCACCTGTAGACAATCAGCTCATTAGGCCCTGATTGGCTGCAAGCTGCAATAAAGCCTCCTTTCTGCTGCTCAGACAAGCAGAGCAAGTCACTTCGGGGCTACTGGTTCTTTACTGCTGTCTTGGAACAGAGAGAGAGAGAGAAATATGACTTGTGGAGTTCATTTGGGGTAAGTTTCTGCAGATATGCAAAGTTAATTGTTGTTAGCTGTCTGCGTTCTCTGATGTTTACATATTTTCTGTGCAGGATTTTCCTTGTTGTCTTGGTTCAAGCAGAGCATGTGCGCTGTTTGTGGGCTTCACAAGGTGAGCTAAGCACAACATTTCACTTAAGTGCTGTGAATGACTATAGCTGTGGCTTTAATATTTTTCTTTTTCTCTAGCAGCTCAGAGCAAGAACAACAACACATATGTTGGCTTCAGGCAAAATAATCGGGAAGCTGGTGTCAACTATCTCCAGAATCGACTCAGACAGGCTCAAAGCAGAAACTTAAACATACCTTCAGCTGTGGCCAGTCGTTTTAGCTGGGGGCCTTCTACTGGTGGCTACACACAAACTGTTTCACAGCCAGCTAAAAGTGGCTTAGCTAAAGTCAGGTTAGTGCAGGGCAGCTCAGTGTCAAAACCTAACTTGAATCGTGTGCCTAAACAGCGTTTTCATGGCCTTTCTAGTGCTATTGTCGGTAGCGGTTCTCTGAGTAAGAGCAGCAACAAGGACACGGGGAAGTCTTCCAGCCTGTTTGGTGCCGGTGCTCCTGAGCCAAACCAAACCCCTGCACGGACCAAAACTTCCTCCAGTGTTCGTGCTAAGCTAGTGTCTAAAACGGATAAACCTTCCCGTCCCTCAGCTCCTAAAAACCCCAGCCAGACTGAGGTTGTGAACCCATACAAGAGTAAACTGTTTTCAGGGAATGCAGGAAATGCCAGAGGAAGCTACAAGGCTACTTCCATGGCCTCAAGTTATGGCACTTCTCTTGAGTCCAATGTAGGAAATGGTCCCATCTTCAAGCCTCACAGTTACTCAACGAGCTACGACTCCAAATCATCCAGAGAGGGAACCTCTGGTAAGAAGTTAGCCCCGACCAAGACCCACATCATCCCTGATCAATTTGGTGGCTATGCTATCAGACGAATGAAGGCTCCTGGGCAGGAGAAAGTGAGTGTCAGGAAGCCCCAGCAGGCCTACCAGACTCCCATCAAGGCCTACGTGGCCCCTCAGCGGCAAGCAACAAACCAGGCCTACAATGCTCCCCAGCAGCAGACTCTCAACAGGGTCTACGAGACTTCCAACAAGGCCTACGAGACTCCCAACAGGACTCCCAACAGGGTCTACAATGCTCCCAACAGGGCCCACAAGACTCCCAACAGGGCCCACGAGACTCCCAACAGGGCCCACGAGACTCCCAACAGGGCCCACGAGACTCCCAACAGGGCCCACGAGACTCCCAACAGGGCCCACGAGACTCCCAACGGGGCCCACGAGACTCCCAACAGGGCCCACGAGACTCCCAACAGGGCCCACGAGACTCCCAACAGGGCCCACGAGACTCCCAACAGGGCCTACGAGACTCCCAACAGGACCCCCAACAGGGCCTACGAGACTCCCAACAGGACCCCCAACAGGCCCTACGAGTTTCCCAACAGGCCCTACGAGTTTCCCAACAGGCCCTACGAAACTCCCAACAGGCCCTACGAAACTCCCAAGAAGGCCTACGTAGCCCCTCAGCGGCAAGCAACGAACCAGGCCTACGAGGCTCCCAACAGGGCCTACGTGGCCCCTCAGAGGCAGGCTGAACCCCAGGCCTACATCTTTCCTCAGGTTGCTCCTCTCAAGTCCCGAGTGCTCACATAAATGCCAAATGGTTTCGTGTCAGTCCAAAGTGGGGACAATGGCAGGCGAGTACTATGCTCGCTTTCTTGCTGTTCTATACATTAACTTAAACCTGGTGACTAATGTGTGTTTGTTCTTACAGGTGCAGCTGGTGTCCTCGGATGAATATTTAGTTTTTTTTAAATGAAATAAATACATGAATTTACCACCTGGTTGTGTCTTTACTTCACCTTGTATTGTGGGATGGTGAATGCCTAAGCATGAGTGCTTGTGGCTTGGTGCCCTCTAGTGTCTAGTGCAAAAATGTTTCCTTTACAAAACAAATTTGCAAAATGTATCTTAATACTTTACAGCGCTGACAAAAGATTGTGAAAATCCCCTTAGCAAAAACAAATGTCTCAATAGTTCTACGTGAATCGTTTTTAATAATCGTGATATCAATTATTGACCCAAATAATCGAGATTATGATTTTTGCCATAATCGAGCAGCCCTACTTTGAGCCCAACATGAATTTATGGATACAGCTCTCCACTCAGATGAAAGGGAGCCGTATACTTTTCAATAATCCAAACATCTTTAGAATATGATCACAACAAATCATTTAAACTTGTTTATTCTTATCTTATGTTACCTAGTTAGCTTTCTTTTTATTTATGCATATTTGACTAATCCCTCCCCTTTTAAACTTTTTACTGTCCTATAGTTTATGTTTTACAACTTTATTAAATAGATAAAGGTGTGCTCTCTCTCTCGCTCCACATTGCTTTTCTTCCCGACTGCAACGCTGTTGTGTGTCTGTGAGAGCGTTTCACATGTGTGTATGAGAGATATTTACCAGTGGCGAGCCTGTCTCTGAGGGCCTAAGATATTCTACAAAATATATTTTTCTTTATATATATTTTTTAAATATGTTTTTAGTAATATTTGCCATTAGTTTTACCAATAATAACTTGATTAAATTGTATTTAAAATAACATTTCCAAAGAAATAAATCCTTTGAATCTGCCTATTCAGTTTCTGTTTGAATGTGAAGGGTTAAATGAAAGAAGCTCATCTCTGCGAGGTGAAGACAGGAGCTGATTGGACGTCCAGCTATGAATTCACAAAGGGCCAGCTATAGTAACTGAACGAGAGTAATGTCAAATGACAGTACAATTGACCAATCATATCTTCCCTCTAAATGGGTGGGCTTTATTATCACGGACTTTATGAGAAGTTCCGCCCGCTGTGAAACGTTTCTTGTTTCCATAGCAACAACAACTGTCAACAGCGTAAAATCGCCTTCAAAATAAAAGCATGCCAGATTACACTTAAGACATACAACTGCAACAAAAGTAACAAACACAATGCAATATCCTTTTCAATTTCAAAGAAAACAAATTGGGTTATTTACAGGTGTAGTTTTGTGTGGTAGAGGGTTTCATTGATGCGTTTTGCACCCAGGGCCGTTGTTTTGATATTCCACCAGTGTGAAAAAAAAAAAAAAAAAATGACATTTTGTATTTTGCGACCCACCTATCACATCTCTGCGCCCTGCCACTGGGGCGCGCCCCACACTTTGAGAAACGCTGATCTACAGAGATCTGGGCTGCAGTCGAATAGTCCAAAAATCAGCTCCTAACGTCTAACCCTATCGTCTATTCCTTGACCTCTGAGTGAAACGTCACGGGGTTAAGGGATAGTGGATAGGAGAATTCAAAAGGACTTAGGAGAAGAGACTGCGGTACTTTAGAGAATCCGAATGCACTTTCACTATCCGACGTGTTTATGATGCGCCAGCGGACGTCATGAATGAGCGTCTGCTGCTGTGGGGAAACTATGGAAACTACAGTTTTCTATACAGCGGACTACAACATGGATGTTCAATAAGAACGAGGGACTCCTGTAAACTCATCTAGAGACTCTGTGCTCTGATGCTGTTGCTTTATGCTTTATGAACGTGGACAACAGAGAAACATATTCTTCAGGACCAAAGTTGGAATTGAAATAAAAAAGGAAAGTGAAACTTCTGCTCGTCACCCTCTCCCTCCGGTCCACATTAATACAAATGATCCCAATACGTATGATTGTATGAAAATATCTTAAAATAAATACAAATGTATTTATTATAAACGTTAGTCCTTAACATCTATCACTGTGTATATCACCATTCAAACATCTTTTAAAAGTTGAACAACCCCACACAGCTCAGTGAGATGTTGACTTTATTTGATCATTTCAGTCAAAACTAACGTTCATATTTCTCTTTTTGATTATAATACTGATGAACGTTCAGAAAAAAGCACTTTGGCAACTTACCACCTACGTTTTAAAATGCTTAATAAGCACCGTAACTTTCATGATATAATTTCTCTGTCATGTTTCTGTGAACGGCCGACTGTTGAGTGACGGCAAATGCTGCGGCTGCAATGCATTGTGGGGCAGCATTTTCTCCTCTCCTTTCGGTGAGGGAGGTCCAGTGGTTCCTAAGCTAAAGGAGGTTATAAAGGAAGTTTGAAACCTCCTTTCCTTTCATTTAGAGAATTCGAACGGCACTTATCATGGCTGCCACTGAGGGACTTCCGGGTCATTTCACTCCGTTAGGAAGGTTCCTAAGCTAAATGGACTATTCGACTGCAGCCCTGGGTTGCGTTCCGATAATCCAAAAATCAGCTCCTAAATTCTAACCCTATCTCCTATTCTTTGACCTCTGAGTGAAACGTCACGGGGTTAAGGAATAGTGGATAGGAGAATTCAAAAGGACTTAGAGAAGAGACTGCGGGGTTGCGTTCCAATAGTCCATTTAGCTTAGGAACCTTCCTAACGGAGTGAAATGACCCGGAAGTACCTCAGTGGCAGCCATGATAAGTGCCGTTCCAATTCTCCAAATGAAAGGAAAGGAGGTTTCAAACTTCCTTTATAACCTCCTTTAGCTTAGGAACCACTGGACCTCCCTAACCGAAAGGAGAGGAGAAAATGCTGCCCCACAATGCATTGCAGCCGCAGCATTTGCCGTCACTCAACAGTCGGCCGTTCACGGAAACAACCGATTATGACCGAGAAATGATATCATGAACGTTACGGTGCTTATTAAGCATTTTAAAACGTATGTGGTAAGTTGCCAAAGTGCTTTGTTCTGAACGTTCATCAGTATTATAATCAAAAAGAGAAATATGAACGTTAGTTTTTACTGAAATGATCAAATAAAGTCAACATCTCACAGTCTTTACTGAGCTGTGTGGGGTTTGTTCAACTTTTAAAAGATGTTTGAATGGTGATATACACAGTGATAGATGTTAAGGACTAACGTTTATACTAAATACATTTATGATTTTAAGATCTTTTAATAGTTCATACAATCATACGTGGACCGGAGGGAGAGGGTGACGAGCATAAGTTTCACTTTCCTTTTTTATTTCAATTCCAACTTTGGTCCTGAAGAATCTGTTTCTCTGTTGTCCCCGTTCATAAAGCATAAAGCAACAGCATCAGAGCACGGTGCAGAGTCTCTAGATGAGTTTACAGTAGTCCCTCGTTCTTATTGAACATCCATGTTGTAGTCCGCTGTATAGAAAACTGTAGTTTCCATAGTTTCCCCACAGCAGCAGACGCACATTCATGACGTCCGCTGGCGCATCATAAACACGTCGGAAAGTGAAAGTGCATTCGGATTCTCTAAAGTACCGCGGTCTCTTCTCCTAAGTCCTTTTGAATTCTCCTATCCACTATCCCTTAACCCCGTGACGTTTCACTCAGAGGTCAAGGAATAGGAGATAGGGTTAGAATTTAGGAGCTGATTTTTGGATTATCGGAACGCAACCCAGCTCTGTCCCCGTTCTTTTCACAAACACCCCCGCCACACATTTACGCGTTTACGCGACTAATAGAAGCTAATAAAAGCCTCACGCGTGCGTTTCACTGTCAAGGGGTGCGATATAGCGTGTTACTACATTACAAATACTGCTTGAGCCCCACCACTGTATGGGTTAGCCCTACCATAGATTACCCAACAAAAATACTCTGGTGCCGCCACTGTTCAGAGGTTGTTGTGTTTAATATTCATCAGAATATTTGTCATTGTTCAAATGATAATAAACATTAGCATAAAGCATATTTGTCCACTCATATGTTGATAAGATTATTAAAAACTTGAAAGATATTCCTCTAAGGTACATTTAGAACAGATAAAAAATGTGCGATTAATTTGCGATTAATCGCGATTAACTATGGACAATCATGCGATTAATCGCGATTAAATATTTTAATCGACTGACAGCCCTAATTATAATACTGATGAACGTTCAGAACAAAGCACTTTGGCAAGTTACCACATACGTTTTAAAAAGCTTAATAAGCACCGTAACTTTCATGATATAATTTCTCGGTCATAATCGGTTGTTTCCGTGAACGGCCGACTGTTGAGTGACGGCAAATGCTGCGGCTGCAATTAGAGGCGCGGGAAGGTATTTTGAGTGGGGGTGCTGAGGTGCTGGACTCCAGTGAACACTATTACGGGCACTATAGAGCACGCACAAAAGCAATCCCCACACGCAAACATACAGTACACCCGCGACTGTTACAATGAAGGCTCAATAATCAGCTCACGGCATATAAGCAGGGGTAAAGTGCTATTTTTTACGAGTGGGGAGCGGACCTCACCTCCTCTAGGGAGGTCCGGGGGGATGCTCCCCCGGGAAGATTTTTTTTTAAATATTGAAGTTAAAAGCATCAATCTGGTGCACTTTGAGAGCAACATTAAGAGATCTATGGATACATCTCTCTCAACACCCAGATGAAACACAACTGTAAGCAGATGTTCTTTTTCTTTATGGATATTTTACAAATCACTCCCCTTTCAAACTGTATTCTTGTTGTACTGCCATATAGTATTTCATAACTGTTTTCCCTTTATTCTCTTATTTGTTTTATAACTATAATGATCATATGAAGGTGTGCCGCGGAAATAATCTTTTGAATAATTTGTGACCAAACCGTTTGAGACCCACTGAGATAACTTAGACTAAAGTTAACTATCTAAACACTCACCTGAGCCTCTCAGTCTGAGAGGAGAGCTCTCCTCCAGCTTGTTGTGGAACCAACAGCTCCGTATGTCCGTTAGTGCAGCTAGCTAACCAGATGCTAACAACACGGTCCCTGCTGCTGGCACCGGTCCCTCTCTCTCTCTCTCTCTCTCTCTCTCTCTCCCTCTCTCACAGACACTACCCCGTTTAAGCGTCCTCGCTCAGGCCTCGGGCTACCTCGCTGGCCGTCCGAGGCCGTGGCGCATTTCCATTACAGTTTAGGACCTGGGGTAGCAACGCAGTGTAGGCGGGGCGATCGGCTTTGTTTTTGTTCACATTTCGAGTTGTTCCGTCGAGCTCCCGCTGGATTTGATCATCCCCAATGAGATGTAGGAACGTCGTCACCTCCTCGGTCGACCACGGTGTGCTTTTCTTATTAGACGTAGCCATTTTTGTAGCTCATCCGTTTACAAAATGCTGTTTATAAAAATGCTGCAAGCTTGCTTCTAAATATATATGCGACGCTAGGGATGAACCATAGACTATGGCTGCTTCTCAGGTCGACTATTTTCATTTCCTCGCTCCTCGGTCCTCGGTCTCACCGGAAGTTGATTTGCCTGCGCCATCTTGAGTACCGTCCCATGGCTCTTATTTCTGCCGGAGGACCGAGGATCGAGGAGCGATAATCGAGGAACCACCAGACCATCCTCCGATGAAATCCTCAGATACTCGCCCCGCCCCCTTACTGTGTATCGCTCACTGATTGGACGATGCAGTGCATGCACTGATCTCATGCTTCTTGACATGAGAGCAGAGTGAAGAAAATACATGAACCTCACGGGAGTCACTCCTCAGTTTATACCGTGTTTTGTTTCAATTCATGTTTCATTTAGTTACAAATATGTGATATATCTGAACAACAAAGTGGTCAAAAATCATTTTATTCATTTGTTGGAAACATTTTCATGATCGCTTTTTTCGTTTTACATTTTCATTTATTGTCATTTCCATTCGGTCAGTCATTAAGTGCTATTAAAATGTTAATGTGCTACATATCCAAACAAACAAACAAACAAACAAAGTGTGCAATCCAATGAATGTTAATCTAACTGGGTTTTGATAGATAACATATCTCTTTTTCTTCTCTCAATTATTTTATTTCTTTTGTGCACTCTAATCAATATTAATCAAACTATTGTTCGTTTATACATTTTAAGTATGGCGTTTATTTTTTTTGAGAATGAGTTCTTATTTTATTTTATTTATTGGGATCTACAACAGATGATACAAATGTTTGTGGAAATAACGGGGACAGAGCTGGCTTCTGTCAGACGATCAGCTGTGCAGCGTCATCACAAACGGACGTCACTTCACGTGACGCTCCGGAGGAAAGGACGTCCCATTGCTCTTAAAACTCATTTCCCTGCTTCTCGTGGTTTCCTTGCGTCCCTCCATGCTTCCCTGGTGGGAGGGACTAAACGCAGGGAAACGACGCAAGTGAGGGAAGCAAGGATTTCATTTAATCGACCTGAGAAGCAGCCTTTATATAAAGGGATGAACTCGCGCGCGATCTTGTGACGATTCTCTCTGACCAATCAGCAGTCGAGAGTGTTGACGTCACTAGTTCAGCCCTGGCCCTGGTCTGATAGAACCACGATTTTATGGGGCTGGAAAAAGAGGGAAAAAGTACCCGCTAGCCGGTACTAGGCTATATGGAAAGGCCACCAAAAACTGGCCTGGCCGCTTGAGGACGGTTAAGGACGCTTAAACGGGGCTACCCGCTGCAGTGGAAATGCGCCATAAATGCGCTATGTCCGCGCACACACACACACACACACACACACACACACACACACACACACACACACACACACACACACACACACACACACACACACACACACACACACACACACACAGGGCCGGCTCTTGGCACTGACGAACTAGGCGGTCGCCTAGGGCGCCAGATCTGGAGGGGCGCTGAGCTCTGATAAAAAAAATTATAAACAAAATTGTTTTACATTTTTATTCTGCCTAATGTTCTGCCCTTGATGTAATACATTTACATTAATAATTGAATAAAGTAAACACCCTTTGTACCCCGGGCCGACAACATTTTGCATTTGCCCTGTATGATGGGCGCTGTTAAGTGATGAAAGTGGGGCATGTTGACGCATCAGGCGCCCGCAGCTCACAGCCAAAGTGCGAGCTAGCCTCCGAGCGAGCAAGAGAGAGAGAGAGAGAGAGGGCGTGCATGCATGCATCGGTACCGCGGATTGTTGTTGGATTGAGGCTGATAACTACAGCTCAGTGAGGTAAAGGACTCTGAGTGTTTAGATAGTTCACTTTAGTCTAAGTTATATCAGTGGGTCTCAAATGGTTTGGTCACAATTTATGTAAACAAGTATTTCCAAGGCACACCTTCATAATTATTAGGATAAATAAAAACAGGTTTGAAATCATTCCAATGTATAGGACAGTAACCAAAAATATTGTTTAAAACTGGAGATATAAACAAATATGCATCAATAAATAAATGTTAACTAGGTAAAATAAGATATGAATGAACAACAAAAATAAAATACTTTACATTTATTTTGTTATTGGCTATGGGTTATTGGTTATGTTCACATACTTATTTGATTGTTAAAATGTAAACCGATCTTTTTCATATGGGTGTTTTAGAGTTGTGCCCCCTAGATCTAGTCTCTAGTAATTCTGCTCTAAGTGCAGCAGATTGAAGCATTCTACTTTAAAATGTTAAAACAAATCTTTCCGGGGTGACATACCCCCGGACCCCCCCCAGAGGATGTGACGTCCACCTCCCAATTAAAACATGTTCATACAATAATGAATATATTTGAAACCTTCTTTATGTATTTAACCAACATGTCAATACGTTTCAGTTCTTACAGTGTATTGGTCTTTTGTAGAGATTTTTCATTTAGTCTTTATATATTCTATTGTGTATTGCTTGGAGGGGGGGGGGGGGGGGGGGGGCACCAAATCATAATCTCGCCTAGGGCACCAAAATGTCTAGGGCCGGTCCTGCACACACACACACACACACACACACACACACACACACACACACACACACACACACACACACACACACACACACACACACACACACACACACACACACACACACACACACACACACACACACACACACACACACACACACACACACACACACACACACACACACACACACACACACACACACACACACACACACACACACACACACACACACACACAAACAGAGCCGAGTTTGAATGACACAAGCACACTTTTATTTCCATGCAACTCTCTGATTGGTCTGGTGTCTTGCCTCTGTTGCATTCACTGAACACGGGAAATTACAGTCCTGCCGTCCTCTCGAGTGGCATGATGAGGTTCACGTAAAACATGTATTATGTTATTGAGGTAGAATTGTCCGGTGCTACAGAAAAAACATTCGGGGCAGGCCAAAATATTATTTTACCAACAATGTGGAATTTATTGGCTACAAATTACACAGATTATGCACAGCGGGAGCAGCAATAACCGTCAAATAATAATTCAGACAGGGGAGCTCCGCACCCCCTGCCTGCCGCTAGGGGGTGCTGCAGCGCCCTCAGCACCCCCCTTCCCGCGCCCATGCCTGCAATGCATTGTGGGGCAGCATTTTCTCCTCTCCTTTCGTCAAGGGAGGTCCAGTGGTTCCTAAGCTAAAGGAGGTTATAAAGGAAGTTTGAAACCTCCTTTCCTTTCATTTAGAGAATTGGAACGGCACTTAACATGGCTGCCACTGACGGACTTCCGGGGCCCTGTCTCAGGTCGACTATTTTCATTTCCTCGCTCCTCGGTCCTCGGTCTCACCGGAAGTTTATTTTGTCTGCGCCATCTTGAGTAGCGTCCCATGGCTCTTATCAGGGGCGGACTGGCCATCGGGACGAATCCCGATGGGCCGTTACTGAAGTGGGCCGGTCGGACGGTGTGGGCCGGCCGGTAACCGGTAGGGCTCGACATTAAATGGCCCGCTGGCCCGGAAGCACTATTTAGACACCCCGGGCCAGCATAATGTACTTTCCACTTGCCCGCTCGGGCCACTAAAAATATTGCTTTAAACAAATTGTCCTGTGGTATTGGTATTTTGACTAGCAATTTTGTTAAATTGTTTCGTTTATCAACGCTACAACATAGCGCTCCGTGAGTCGGTTGTCGTTGTTGGGTGAAAAGCAAACAGCTGTTTGCTGCAGAGCGCAGCACGAGCAGGCTCCCGTGAGCGCGCTCCTTCACTACAGACTTTCTCGCCACCTAACCAGAGCCCTAGAGAGATAATTATATAATAATAATTATAATTATAATTATCTCTCTAGGGCTCTGCACCTAACCATTCGCCAAAATGTTTTTAATACCAGCGGTAACCGGCCAAGCGCCGGCAAAAAACTATCTTTAAATAAAAGAAAATCACCGGAGGAGTTAAAGGAGAGTGACAGGGAGCATGAGAAAAAGAGGGAGAGAAAGTTTCAACCAGCTTGATCGATGGAGTTGGCTTCTAGTGGTGCAGTGACGCGTCCTAAAACCCTTTTATAATCTATCGATTAGATTTATGATTCAAAAATTATAAAAGTAGGGTAGCATGTGGAGATTATCCGGCTGAACAAAACGTGCATTTATCAAACAGGTTTGTTTTCCACAGACCTTAGTTCCAGCTATTTTCCAAAACCCTGTGGAGAAATCCCATTGCTTTTTGTCGAGGGAACCAGCAGCTTACTTCCTGGTTTTAGGATGCGTCACTGCACCTCTCAATATGATGCCAATATAAACAAGGTCTTCTGTCGGCTCTGTACATCAATGCCGACCTATGCTGACAAGTAAGTGAAGAGTAGACAATATAAAAGGTATTGGCGAAATGTCCCAGCAGTTTAGGATAATGAAGGTTCTAATCTAATCTATTACATATCCATTACATGTCTAACTCCTAATGACAGGAAGGCAGAAAGTGCATTATACAAATAATAATACTCATAATAATAGCAGACATTTTTTAACAATGACCACAATATCATTATTTTAATAAACTAAATATGAACAATTGAGGAAAATGAGGAAGAACTGATGATTCAAATGTTGGAGTACAAGTAGTAATGTAATTAGTGCATAAATTACTATTGCAACACATGTCTTTGGGTTCAAGAAAAGCGCTAAAGAAATAAAATATATTATTATATTATGTGTTAATTTTCTTCTATATTAGTCGATTTTTTTTTTTTGGACGAATGCTCCGGGCCAGTGGTTACAATGGTGGGGCCAGTGATAATACAAGTCCATTTTACCCTTAATGTCAACCTCTGCGGTAAGTCACTAGCACACCCCCCCCCCCCCCCCCCCCCTTCGACAATTTACTAGCGCTATTATGCGGTATCGCGGTGGGCCGGCGGTACCGAAGTGGGCCGGTCGAGAGTCCCGGGCTGATTTGTAGTCCCAGTCCGCCCCTGCAAGAAGGGGATGAACAGACTCTATTTTCTGAGGAAGCTGAGATCCTTCCACGTGTGCAGCAAGATGCTGGAGATCTTCTAGTCTGTCTGGGGGAGACATTCGATTCCTGTTTTGAATAGTGTGCCGTCGATGGGTTTCATTCCATTTCAAAATGCTGTGACGCTCGGCGTAAACTTCGCGCACTGCCACTCCAACATCCAATCACAGAGCTTGAGGACAAATCACAGGGTTTGTCAAGCAAAGCACATGGTGTAGTCCCAAACGATAGCTGAGGATTCTGGGTAGTGTAGTGTCTTCGGCCATCCTAAACTGAACAAATATTTGTTTCTCCGAATCGAAGAGGAAAATTACAAAAGCCTTGTACACAATTTAAACCAATCAATGTTGTGTAATCAACAAGGATAATCTGGTGTTTTTGAGATGATGAGTAGTGCAGATATCACTATAAAATCAATCGACAGTAAAGAGAATACTTACTTCCGGGTGTAAAATCCTGCGTTATCCAATGGGAATGGACGCTCACATTGCTTTCCGTAATACAATAATAATGATCAAATCGGAATATAATGTTCTTTTGAAAAACGTTAACTAAAGGGAACAATCTATTGGACACAGCTGAAGCTCTGGCCTTCCTTAAAAACTAACTAATTTAATAAAAATCACAGTTGTATTACACACAATGCAGTTTTCTGAGAACAGAAATTCGTAACTAATGCACCATAATACATTCTGACGAAAAACAAAAAATATTATGAATACAAATATAATAAAAGAAGCCTCCCGCGAGTTTCTACAAGCTATAAAGTAGATTTAAAAAACATTTTATAGAATAAAAGCTCACTGCTGGACGTTGTAGAAATGCGTGTGTGCACCACGACAAAGCAGCCACATTCACTTTACATTGGGGTTGTTTGCGTGGTGCAGACACGTAAATGTAGCAAAGTTCGTGACTCCACGACGCAATGCGGTGTCAAAGGAGTCGTGGAGTCACGCATTCTGGTGAGAACAGGTTGAATTTTACATATGAAAATGAGGCACTTTGGATTTGCAACTTGCATATCAGGGACAGAGATATTGATAGAGCCCAGAATGTTTTTTCTGTAGCCCCGGACAATTCTCCCTGAAATATAATACATTAACCGTGCTTCACCTGCACCTCATGACACTATAGAGAGGACGGCAGGATTGTAATTTATCGTGTTCAGTGAATGCAATTAGTATGTGAAAGATTATTCCAAGGCACACCTTCATATGACCATTATAGTTATAAAACAGAGAATAAATTAAAAACAGTTATGAAATACTAAAAGATAGAGACTTTACCCCTGCTTACACCTCTATGGCCTGAGCTGATTATCGAGCCTTCATTGTAACAGTCGCGGGTGTACTGTGTGTGGGGAGTGTTGCAGTAGAACATTCCACTGTAGCGCCCGGTACCTTAACCCTAAATGTTTGAGCACCCTCCATGAAACGTCAAGCTACCCCACAGCACACCCAAAAGAAAATCTCTGGCTCCGCCACTGTGGGCTAAGCCCCAAATGTTTCCAGGTCCAGGAAACGCCCCTGATAGAGCCTGGTTTACAAAGTTTAATGTTGAAAGAAGCAAGGTTTTTATCTTTACATTAAAAGTTTCATCAGACTACAATGTTAAATATAAGGCAATATATTATAAACATGTAATCCAATATGGCCACAGTCTACACTAGCATGTACACTTTGCATTCAAGTTGAGGAACTTTCAAAGTTTCAAGTGCAGACATTGGGATAAGGAATCACATGTTTTAAGTTTAGTGCTCAATGTCTATCAATTGACTTGTACATTTAGTGGGAGCCCCTTAAAGTGATAAGATATTTTACCACTTAACTAAAACCTAAGAGTCACATTATAAAGAGTGCCACTGGTAAAGGTCAAAGTAAAAAGTCCAACTCAAAAGCAAACACTGCATTGTTGTAAGAACCAGTGTGCCACATAAGCAGATATCTCACACTTTTGTAAATTTGCAATAGTTTAAACTAGAACTATTGAGACATTTGTTTTTGCTAAGGGGATTTTCACAATCTTTTGTGAGCGCTGTAAAGTATTAAGATACATTTTGCAAATGTGTTTTGTAAAGGAAACATTTTTGCACTAGACACTAGAGGGCACCAAGCCACAAGCACTCATGCTAAGGCATTCACCATCCCACAATACAAGGTGAAGTAAAGACACAACCAGGTGGTAAATTAATGTATTTATTTCATTTAAAAAAAAAAACGAAATATTCATCCGAGGACACCAGCTGCACCTGTAAGAACAAACACACATTAGTCACCAGGTTTAAGTTAATGTATAGAACAGCAAGAAAGCGAGCATAGAACTCACCTGCTATTGTCCCCACTTTGGACTGACACGAAACCATTTGGCATTTATGTGAGCACTCGGGACTTGAGGTTTGGGAGGAGCAACCTGAGGAAAGATGTAGGTCTGGGGTTCAGCCTGCCTCTGAGGGGCCACGTAGGCCCTGTTGGGAGCCTCGTAGGCCTGGTTTGTTGCTTGCCGCTGAGGGGCTACGTAGGCCTTCTTGGGAGTCTTGTAGGGCCTGTTGGGAGTCTCGTAGGCCCTGTTGGGAGTCTCGTAGGCCCTGTTGGGAGTCCTGTTGGGAGTCTCGTAGGCCTTGTTGGGAGTCTGCTGCTGGGGAGCATTGTAGGCCTTGTTGGGAGTCTGCTGCTGGGGAGCATTGTAGGCCCTGTTGGGAGCCTGCTGCTGGGGAGCATTGTAGACCATGTTGGAAGTCTCGTAGGCCCTGTTGGGAGTCTGCTGCTGGGGAGCATTGTAGGCCGTGTTGGGAGCCACGTAGGCCTTGTTGGGAATCTGCTGCCGGGGAGCATTGTAGGCCTTGTTGGGAGCCTCGTAGGCTTTGTTGGGAATCTGCTGCCGGGGAGCATTGTAGGCCTTGTTGGGAGTCTGCTGCTGGGGCTTCCTGACACTCACTTTCTCCTGCCCAGGAGCCTTCAGCCGTCTGATAGCATAGCCACCAAATTTATCAGGGATGATGTGGGTCTTGGTCGGGGCGAACTTCTTACCAGAGGTTCCCTCTCTGGACGATTTGGAGTCAGTGCCATAACTTGAGGCCATGGAAATAGCCTTGTAGCTTCCTCTGGCATTTCCTGCATTCCCTGAAAACAGTTTACTCTTGTATGGGTTCACAACCTCAGTCTGGCTGGGGTTTTTAGGAGCTGAGGGACGGGAAGATTTAGCCGTTTTAGACACTAGCTTAGCGCGAACACTGGAGGAAGTTTTGGTCCGTGCAGGGGTTTGGTTTGGCTCAGGAGCGCCAGCACCAAACAGGCTGGAAGACTTCCCCGTGTCCTTGTTGCTGCTCTTACTCAGAGAATCGCTACCGGCAATAGCACTAGAAAGGCCATGAAAACGCTGTTTAGGCACACGATTCAAGTTAGGTTTTGACACTGAGCTGCCCTGCACTAACCTGACTTTAGCCAAGCCACTTTTAGTTGGCTGTGAAACAGTTTGTGTGTAGCCACCAGTAGAAGGCCCCCAGCTAAAACGACCGCCCACAGCTGAAGGTATGTTTAAGTTTCTGCTTAGGGCCTGTCTGCGTCGATTCTGGAGATAGTTGACACCAGCTTCCCGATTATTTTGCCTGAAGCCAACATATGTGTTGTTGTTCTTGCTCTGAGCTGCTAGAGAAAAAGAAAAATATTAAAGCCACAGCTATAGTCATTCACAGCACTTGACCACCATAGAAAACGAATGGGTATGAGTGCATTATGTTCATCCTGCAGATGGAAAACATCTATACACACGTTAGGGGAACCTCTACCTTCTCACAGGTGCGAGCTCGGTGCCCCTCAAGAAACACAAACCTCTCACTAATTGCGCCTCCCTTACTGGCTCTCAAGCAGTTATATTTGTGGCTTGCCGACATTTGACTCATTGACACAATGAGTAGGCGACCGATTAGGCGATTTTCTGTACGAGGGGCTCTGGACACTTTTTTTTAACCAGATGAAGAGGAGATAGAGGAAGATTTCACAGAAACGGAAGACAACAGCGATCCAGACTATGAGCCTACAGCAGACCAGGAAGGGGCACCTGAGGGAGAGGAGAAAAACCAGCTAGGCCTGCCAGAAGTGCCATGCCTACGTTTGCAAGGAACATTCCACCACAATTTTGCATTGCCAACTATGTGCGTGAACACATGTGAGCATGCACACACACACATTCTGTTATGGTGTATTTCTCTTTCAATACATTTTCATTGAGGAAAACAGTATCAGTGTCTTATTTTATATTCATCACAGTGAATGCTGAACTTGATGGGCCCACCGGTGGGTCCGGACCATGACATGAAACACTATCAAATCAATACATCATTGGAACGGGAAGAATCTCAGCTACAGCACTAACTAAAGTACTTCCATCTCCAGTAAACACAGCCTACATGGCAAGCATTTTTATAATATACACTACAGTAACGTAAAATAAGCGCTGTCTTTGACCTTACTGCAAAAGATAATATTAAACTCACCCCTGGTGTCATTCAGTCTGTCACCCCTTGATTATACTTGCTTTGACTGTTCAAATGAGATGTCAACAATCAAAATTGGATAAGGGGTTCCAGAGATATCACTTTGCAAAACACACCGGTCAATTTTGACCAAAAATAGCATGGGAAGGGGGGTATGACCTAACGCAAGAGAAGGGTTAAGTGAAATGTTGTGCTTAGCTCACCTTGTGAAGCCCACAAACAGCGCACATGCTCTGCTTGAACCAAGACAATAAGGAAAATCCTGCACAGAAAATATGTAAACATCAGAGAACGCAGACGGCTAACAACAATTAACTTTGCATATCTGCAGAAACTTACCCCAAATGAACTCCACAAGTCATATTTCTCTCTCTCTCTGTTCCAACACAGCAGTAAAGAACCAGTAGCCCCGAAGTGACTTGCTCTGCTTGTCTGAGCAGCAGAAAGGAGGCTTTATTGCAGCTTGCAGCCAATCAGGGCCTAATGAGCTGATTGTCTACAGGTGCTGCTGTGCTGTCAGGGTGGCAACTGAGTGCTGTTGATTTTCTGATTTTCTGTCACCTCTGAGTTCTTAAGTCCTGTGCAAAAAACTGTAAGGTAAAAGAGCAATATCTCAAACCCCTAAATGACCATTTTGTACATCAGACTTTCTCACAAAGGGTTACTTTCAGTTGTTCAAGAAACTTGTTTGTTTTTGTTGCATTTCTCAGGGTAAAATGAAGAAAGTGAAAACAGAAAACATTTGGGATTTATTGAAGTAATTGGAGAGCAAAAATATGTTTTTGTTTCACCCTGTTGTTACATTACATTACATGTCACTTGTTAGACGCTTTATCCAAAGCGACTTACATACTCAATACTGTGGACAATCCCCACAGGAGCAATTTGGGGTGAAGTGTCTCAGGGACAGAACGACATGTTGACTGCAGTGGGGTTTGAACCCTGATCCGAACACCAACGCACAAAGTGGAGGCAGGCAAGAAAAACAAATATGTGTTTAAGAATTCAAGGTAACACAGGGGAGTCATTGATATACAAATGGTCCTTTTGGGTGTGAAGTATTCCTTTAACAGGTCTTACCTGCTGGGTTTCACTGATACTTTTCCTCTCAGCCTTAATCGTGACCTTGAGAGCGATCATATCAGTGTTGACGGCCTTGTTAAGATTATTAATGCGGACCCCTGTACCCTCCGACGCTGAAGAGACCCGGGGGCTCGCTGCCGTAATGATGCAGTCGCCCCTAACTGTGACAAACAACACATCAGAACCAGCGTGCTTCCTCCACCTTCTGTTTGCAGAAAATACATCACATACTGTAAAACCAACTTCACATCATCCAAACACGCTCCAACTTCATTTAAATGAAGTTATGATGCTCACTTTCAGGTGTATATCAGTATTATCTCTACTGAGACATGTCTTCATGCTTTAATGTTCAAAAAGCCCTTTATTTGTCTCATACTGCCTGTTCTGCAGCACCTTTTTTCACCCTCTGTCTGAAACCAGAGCCCAGCTTGCTCTGATTGGACAACCGCTTAGAGATGTCCTGCCCCTTAGCCTTTCACATACAATTAGTTGGAGCGCTAGCCAAGTGTTACATGTTGATGTCATTATGTTCAGGAAGTAAACAAAGGAGTCCAATGTGGGTGTTTCAAGCAAGTGAGGCGGGAGTGTGTGGGAGAGAAACCCCCTCTGGAGGTAGCACAGGGATTTTAGCCTTTGCAGACCATTCACATGCACTAAAACCTATATAACACACTACAGGAAAGGGAAAACCCGAAGGACAATATGAGCTCCTACTCGCAGGTAGGGATGGGTATCGTTAGGATTTTATCGATACCGATACTGCTTATCGGTATGTTTCGATACTCTTATCGATACTTTTCAATGTTTTGGTGCTCAAAATTATAGACATGAATACAAGATGTGAAGATTTAACAGTCATTTTATTGTAATTTTCTTGCAGAAATAACTGTATAACTTATACATTAGCTTCTCAGAAGCAGACAAAAATAAATAAAATAACTTAAAGGGGCCTGGCTCGCCCTATCATGCTTTTTGGGGGTTTCCCTCAGACAGAGGATGAAAAGAGGCATTTTTTAAAATATTTTGTAACATTTGTAAATGAGTTACATCTTCATCCAGACATTTCAAACGGACAACCTAGCTCGACAAGAGATCCTTAAAACATTGTCAGTGACATCATGCAAAACGACAAAGTGGTCAAAAATAATTGTATTCATTTATTGGAAACATTTTCATGATCGCTTTTTTCGTTTTACATTTTCATTTATTGTCATTTCCATTCAGTCAGTCATTAAGTGCTATTAAAATGTTAATGTGCTACATATCCACACAAACAAACAAAGTGTGCAATCCAATGAATGTTAATCTAACTGGGTTTTGATAGATAACATATCTCTTTTTCTTCTCTCAATTATTTTATTTCTTTTGTGCACTCTAATCAATATTAATCAAACTATTGTTCGTTTATACATTTTAAGAATGGCGTTTATCTTTTTTGAGAATGAGTTCTTATTTTATTTTATGTATTGGGGTCTACAACAGATGATACAAATGTTTGTGTCAGTAAATGTGTACTAACAGAGGCGGGGGTGTTTGTGAAAAGAACGGGGACAGAGCTGGGTTGCGTTCCGATAATCCAAAAATCAGCTCCTAAATTCTAACCCTATCTCCTATTCCTTGACCTCTGAGTGAAACGTCACGGGGTTAAGGGATAGTGGATAGGAGAATTCAAAAGGACTTAGGAGAAGAGACCGCGGTACTTTAGAGAATCCGAATGCACTTTCACTATCCGACGTGTTTATGATGCGCCAGCGGACGTCATGAATGTGCGTCTGCTGCTGTGGGGAAACTATGGAAACTACAGTTTTCTATACAGCGGACTACAACATGGATGTTCAATAAGAACGAGGGACTCCTGTAAACTCATCTAGAGACTCTGTGCTCTGACGCTGTTGCTTTATGCTTTATGAACGTGGACAACAGAGAAACATATTCTTCAGGACCAAAGTTGGAATTGAAATAAAAAAGGAAAGTGAAACTTATGCTCGTCACCCTCTCCCTCCGGTCCACATTAATACAAATGATCCCAATACGTATGATTGTATGAAAATATCTTAAAATCATAAATGTATTTATTATAAACGTTAGTCCTTAACATCTATCACTGTGTATATCACCATTCAAACATCTTTTAAAAGTTGAACAAACCCCACAGCTCAGTAAAGACTGTGAGATGTTGACTTTATTTGATCATTTCAGTCAAAACTAACGTTCATATTTCTCTTTTTGATTATAATACTGATGAACGTTCAGAACAAAGCACTTTGGCAACTTACCACATAAGTTTTAAAAAGCTTAATAAGCACAGTAACTTTCATGATATCATTTCTCGGTCATAATCGGTTGTTTCCGTGAACGGCCGACTGTTGAGTGACGGTAAATGCTGCGGCTGCAAGGCATTGTGGGGCAGCATTTTCTCCTCTCCTTTCGGTTAGGGAGGTCCAGTGGTTCCTAAGCTAAAGGAGGTTGTCACTGTCACTACCCGATCTGCAGCTCTGCCCGATCTGCTGTGCGCATGTGCGAGATGGTCCGCCATATTGGACAACGCCGGACGGCAATCCCAAGTAGGACGACATTGACATCTAGACCGTCTGAACCATTCGCCAGTTTTACATGTGACAAAATATGCATTGCGCATTCGCAAGTTTTTTACATGTGACAAACGGTGATTTGCATTGCATCTGACAGACTGAGACTTTTGCATCTGACAGAATGAGACTTTTGTGTTTATTACAGAATGTGAAGACTTTGCATCTGACAGAATGAAGAACTGTGTTTTATTACCAGAATGAGACCTTTTGCCTCTGGACAGAATGAAGACTTTTGTGTTTTATTACAGAATGAAGAACTTTTGCATCTGACAGAATGAAGACTTTGTGTTTTTATGTACAGAATGAAGACTGCACTTGAACCATCTGACAGAATGAAAGACTTTTGTGTTTATTATTTGGGGTTAAGACCAAGAGCCCTTATCATATGAATACATATTCCTGAACAAACAAATCTCTGTTATCAGTCCTTTTGTTCAGACTATTATTGCCTAAATTTGAAAGAGTCTTACCAGCTTTTGAATTGTGTATATATATATATATATAATATAGATATATATAGATATATATAATAATATATACACAATTCATAATATATATAGATTAGCACCTTCTGCCATATCGTCACCCTTTGCAGTTGATTGACTGTACACTGAGAATGTTTGTTATGAACTTCATACATTTTCATATAACAATGTGATCATACCTAAAACCACATTTTAGAGATATACATTTTTCACACACAAACCATTTACTAAATTAAACCATATCCCATCATAATACGAGCAAATAAGAAGGCACAGCAATACATATATTGTGTGTGTGTGGGGTGGGGGGGGGGGGGGGTGGGGTGTAAGATCCAGGTCCAATGGGGGCAGAGGGGAGAGGTGGGAGAGAGTTCAGCATCCTACAGGAAATGTCATTTGCATGTAATATTATTTATTCATATGGAATTATATAACTGGAGTTTGTATCCTTTAATTTTGCTTGATTAATTAAAAAAACAGAAACACAAACATAAAAAAGGGGTCATTCAGGAATACAATTATTATATTATAAATAATAATAAAATAATAAATTATATTATAATATTGAATTAAATATTTTTTTGTATAGTATTATTTCATTTAGAAAGGCAATACAAATACAATAGAATAAAAATACAATACAAAACTTGGGACAGAGCTAAGTAACTGATCAGTTAGTCACAACATAAAATAACAGGAGAATGATAATTAATTACCTTTTACTGTAAAGTTCGATGACGCACGGCGCATTTGATCTCGCTCATTTTTAGAGAGGTCTGTGTGAAATTCACCTTCAGACATGTATTCTCTCAAATTGTTGTAAAACACTAAAGTCTTCATTCTGTCAGATGCAATGCAAATCACCATTTGTCACATGTAAAAACTCTGCAAATCACCCGTTGTGTCACATGTAAAACTTGCGAATTGGCAATTGCAAGTTGCGTTCAGGACGGTCTAGATGTCAATTTTGTCCTATGAATTTAACTTCTGTTAGACAGCTATATGCCATACATTTTTGCATACATTCACAGTAAATTCAGTATGATAGCTGTCTAGCAGAAGTTAAATCCATTTCTCACTTAATCTGACAATGTACTTAACCACAAATAAAAGAACCCAATAAAAAGAGTTATTAAATAATAGTGAAGTCACGTTGTTATAACAATAACTCATCTCTCTCTCGTTTTATTTTTGTCAAAAGCCACTGTGTCAATGTTGTCCTACTTGGGTTGCCGTCCGGAGTTGTCCAATATGGCGGACCATCTCGCACATGCGCACTGCAGATCGGGCAGAGCTGCAGATCGGGTAGTGACAGAGGAAGTTTGAAACCTCCTTTCCTTTCATTTGGAGAATTGGAACGGCACTTATCATGGCTGCCAGTGACGTACTTCCGGGTCATTTCACTCCGTTAGGAAGGTTCCTAAGCTAAATGGACTATTGGAATGCAACCCTGCTGTCAGACGATCAGCTGTGTGGCGTCATCACAAACGGACGTCTTCTTATATTATAGTTTATAATTAAGGGGGAAGAGAGGAGTCGAGGAGGGTTATTGGGATGAGGCTCTTGAGTCGAAAGACTGAAAACCACGTGACTTCCGCCTGCAGTTTTTTAAAATGTCAAAATAAAAGTCCCTAGATGTAATTATCTGAAAAAGGGAATCATAATATTTGAAGTGTCTTGCGTGCTGACGTAATTAAAAGCTATAACCACCAATACCTTCTCCCAAACATATTTTAAATGATATACGGATAGGAAAATGTATCAACTCATAACCCAGGTATGTTGATTGATAGAGCCCAGAATGTTATTTCTGTAGCACCGGAACATTTTGACTGAAATATAATACTTTAACCGTGCTTTACCTGAACCTCATCGCAAGACACTTAAAATATTATGATTCCCTTTTTCAGATGCTTTCATCTAGGGACTTTTATTTTGACATTTAAAAAAACTGCACGCGGAAGTCGCGTTGTTTTCAGTCTTTCGACTCAAGCTATGGGAGTCATTGCTAACGTTGTCGAGGGGAAACCTCTTATTATACATCCATGGGGGAAACAGAAAGGAGATTTTTACAGCAAGAGAACATTCATACTCAGGTTGTAGGGGCCAAGATTAGGTTTCAGCCGATATACTAACACTGTTGTTTAAGAAACGATGTCGAAAACAGAGAGCAATTCAGCTAAAGAGTTGACAGAAGCGGTGAGTTTGTCTGACAACGATAAAGGTATGTGCACAAAAACTAACATTGTAATACTTTAAATGTCGTGTTTTTTTCTTCTTATAGATGGAGGAAACAATGCAAAGACTTCAGGGACGATTCAAGGGAATTTCTGAGCAGCTGGAGTCCAAACATATCCTTTTTTTAAAATGTAAAAACAGCTGGTAACTTCACTGCCTGCTTCATTTTTTGGCGTTTCCGGTCTACTCAATAATTGTCGCAGCATTTACTTATTGTTATAATGAATTAAGCGAGTCCTGCATTGAGCTAAAACGCACCTGAGACGTGTCCTCCTGTCAAACACACAGCTGTGTAACATGCATGGCCACTCGGGGGCGTTCAAACTGAACTCAGTCTAAAACTAAAACCTCAAATCCAATTTTAGGGAATAATACTTATGCATATTTTTCTATTTAAGATACATTTGTGAAATGCAAAAACTAAAATAGTAAGCATAAAAGATAAAAACACAAAATGTGTTCTCGAAGTTATTTTCCTGAGCATGGCAGACATTTTGACTCGTCATATTAAGAAAAAGCAAATGTGTTCCTAATTACAATCCAAAATCTGGTCCTCTTGCCCAAAATGATGGATTCATACGTAGATACAGAGGTGTAAAGTACCTAAGTACATTTACTCAACTACTGTACTTAAGTACAATTTTGAGGTACTTGTACTTTACTTTAGTATTTCCATTATACTACTTAGTAGTACTACACTACAGTTCAGAGGTACATGGTGTACTTTTACTCCACAACATGTATTTAATACCTTTAGTTACTTTACAGATGAATGATGTGAAATCTAATCAGGTCTTAAATCAGACTTTAGTTCCACCTGGAGTAAATCCACCAGCTACCCTGCAGTATACAAAGTCATTCAGACTAGCTGCACCTTTACCAGCTTTGAGAACACTTTCATGATCAATCATTATAAAACATATCATATATATTATTCTGAAATGGACCAATCTGCACAATGACTACTTTTACTGTCGCTACTTTCACTATATTTAGATGAGAATACTTTTCTACTTTTACTTGAGGAACATTTTGAATGCAGGACTTTTACCGTAACAGAGTATTCCTACACTCTGGTACTTCTACTTTTACTAAGTACAAGACCTGAGTACTTCTACTTTTACTCAAGTACAAGATCTGAGTACTTCTACTTTTACTCAAGTACGATCTGAGTACTTCCACTTTTACTAAGTACAAGACCTGAGTAATTCTACTTTTACTCAAGTACAAGACCTGAGTAATTCTACTTTTACTCAAGTACAAGATCTGAGTACTTCTACTTTTACTAAGTACAAGACCTGAGTACTTCTACTTTTACTCAAGTACAAGATCTGAGTACTTCCACTTTTACTAAGTACAAGATCTGAGTACTTCTACTTTTACTCAAGTACAAGATCTGAGTACTTCCACTTTTACTAAGTACAAGATCTGAGTACTTCTACTTTTACTCAAGTACAATATCTGAGTACTTCTACATTTACTCAAGTACAAGATCTGAGTACTTCCACTTTTACTAAGTACAAGATCTGAGTACTTCCACTTTTACTAAGTACAAGATCTGAGTACTTCTACTTTTACTCAAGTACAAGATCTGAGTACTTCTACTTTTACTCAAGTACAAGATCTGAGTACTTCCACTTTTACTAAGTACAAGATCTGAGTACTTCCACTTTTACTAAGTACAAGATCTGAGTACTTTCCCCACCTCTGTGTAGATGTCTCTTTGACTACATTATTTAGGATTTTTATTTGCTTTTGCTACGGTAAAATATATTTGTGAAACTAGGCTTTCAGTAGAGTAAGACTTTTGAAATGTTAACCATTGCAGCCCCGTCCCGTTCCCCTTCTGGCCTTTTAATCAAGATGTTTACAACACACCTGCGAGTAGGAGCCTTCTCAAAAACAGTTAGTCTTATATGTTTTTACTGTATCCATTGTGAAGGAACAGGAACAGACAACCCTGGGAGAGCAGGTACGTTTGAGAAAAAACTGGATTTTATTCACCCAAATAATTTATAGTAACATAATTAACAACAAACGCTCAATTAATCTAAAATAAACCTATATTTTCTAGACGTGATAGCAGCTTAGCGCCAGGAGGAGGGTTAGCACTAAATGAAAAGCTTCCAAAATTAAACAAGATGTGTGCACCAATGTGTCAAAGAAGACATTGCTGTAAATGCTTAAAGGTCACATGTCATGGCCATTTCCACTGATCATAATTCCATTGTTGAGGTCTACTAGAATAGATGTATACTGTGCAATGTTCCAAACTCACATTGGTTTCGCATACAGCATCTCTGTAAAGTATGTGTATTCAGCAGTATTCACTCTCTCCACTAAACGGCTCGTTGCAGCTCTTGCCCCCCCCTCCCTGTGAGCCCAGTGTGCTCCGATTGGTCGGGACCAGTCGGGACGTTGTGGAATCGCGCTGAGCTCCGTGGAGGGTGTGACTTCCTTGTTTAGCGATAACACAGCCAAACTCACCCTGAGCACACACAAAGTCACAGCCGAAGTAAAAACAATAAGTGTGGCTTGATATTGAGTAAGAAAAAGGTTGATAAACGCTGTGAGAATGGGTCTGCAGAGAGAATGGGTCTGCAGAGAGAATGGGTCTGCAGAGAGAATGGGTCTGCAGAGAGAATGGGTCTGCAGAGAGAATGGGTCTGCAGAGAGAATGGGTCTGCAGAGAGAATGGGTCTGCAGAGAGAACGGGTCTGCAGAGAGAATGGGTCTGCAGAGAGAATGGGTCTGCAGAGAGAATGGGTCTGCAGAGAGAATGGGTCTGCAGAGAGAATGGGTCTGCAGAGAGAATGGGTCTGCAGGAGAATGGGTCTAGAGAGAATGGGTCTGTAGAGAGAATGGGTCTGCAGAGAGAATGGGTCTGTAGAGAGAATGGGTCTGCAGAGAGAATGGGTCTGCAGAGAGAATGGGTCTGCAGAGAGAACGGGTCTGTAGAGAGAATGGGTCTGCAGAGAGAATGGGTCTGCAGAGAGAATGGGTCTGCAGAGAGAATGGGTCTGCAGAGAGAACGGGTCTGCAGAGAGAACGGGTCTGCAGAGAGAATGGGTCTGCAGAGAGAATGGGTCTGCAGAGAGAATGGGTCTGCAGAGAGAACGGGTCTGCAGAGAGAATGGGTCTGCAGAGAGAATGGGTCTGCAGAGAGAATGGGTCTGCAGAGAGAATGGGTCTGCAGAGAGAATGGGTCTGCAGAGAGAATGGGTCTGCGAGAGAATGGGTCTGCAGAGAGAATGGGTCTGCAGAGAGAATGGGTCTGCAGAGAGAATGGGTCTGCAGAGAGAATGGGTCTGCAGAGAGAATGGGTCTGCAGAGAGAATGGGTCTGAGAGAGAATGGGTCTGCAGAGAGAATGGGTCTGTAGAGAGAATGGGTCTGCAGAGAGAATGGGTCTGAGAGAGAATGGGTCTGCAGAGAGAATGGGTCTGTGGAGAGAATGGGTCTGCGGAGAGAACGGGTCTGCGGAGAGAACGGGTCTGCGGAGAGAATGGGTCTGTAGAGAGAATGGGTCTGCAGAGAGAACGGGTCTGCAGAGAGAATGGGTCTGCAGTGAGAATTTCGCCGCGATCCCAACTGTCTGTTATCAGCCTGCAGTCAGGGAGGAGAGATCAGCAGAGCTGCCTGCACTGAGTGTGTGAGGAAGTCCGTGGATTGGTCAATTTGGACCAATCAGCGGGGGCTTAACGTAACGGCTCCGCGGACGTAACGTAACGGCTCCGCGGACGTAACGTAACGGCTCCACGGACGTAACGTAACGGCTCCACGGATTGGTCCATTTCGTTCCGGGGACGACATGACGTCATGATGTCCCCGGAAGAATCAAATGGACAGTGACGTTTCTCCAACGAGGCGTTTTGGGGAGGTATTTTCTGTGTTAGAGTTTTACTCGCTACAGAGTGTACTTTGAGGGTTTTGACTCTGCACACCGTTTACATGCATAAAAACCTTCATAACACAAGGGGACGGGTGATAACCAGAAAAGCATGACATGTCACCTTTAATATCATTTGAATGTGAAATGGTTGCTATATGGAGTTGTTGCTCTCTGGTTCCCTAGCACATTGTTCCTTCACTTCTCACTATAGATGAGATGGGAACGCGCATCGACGACCTTGAGAGCGACGTGTCTGAGCTCATGACGCAGGCTGGCATGGAGGAGCAGGCCACTTCCTGTCATGTGACCTCCAAAAACTGAGGGGCTTCCTGTTACCTTTTCCCACAGATATGTCACTTTAGTGGGGACACATCACTTTACCTCTTATCACTTTCAAATGTAGCCAAATGTATGCTTTGCTGCTCACAAATGTGTGTGTTTCACTCAGAACTAACACTAATCACAGGCACAATATTTGTAAGTGTTATGACAAGAAAACAAAACGATTTTCTTTGTTTCAGTGCAGCAGGCCAAAAGGCTTTCAGGCACTTTGTAGACATTTATTTTCACTTGTATGGTCAATGTTTTCTAACCAAAACCTGCTGTGTTCCCTCAAGGCTTATCAATCACATCAGATGCATTCGCTACCTCAGGCAAAGCTTTTATTCAAATATTCATCAAACTTGAACTTGTTCACTTGGTGTTTCTCGATGTCGAGGAAGGCTCCTCCAGAGCCACTATTTCAAGGATGCTACGTCATCGAGTCCTGCTGAAGGACTGTTCCAATGTCCAGGATCCTAGGAATAGTGGCTCTGGAGCAGCTTACTCGACATTGAGAAACACCCATTATCTCCATGAATAAGGTTGAAATGCATCTTAAAGTGAGCTATCCAGTGGCCTTAAAACGGTGTGAAAGTGGTGACTTTTACCCATAGAGTAATGTGATTTTTTGCAATATATATATCATTATTTCAATGCCTTTTAACTTATCTTGATTTCTGGGAGAATACACTGTTTATCACATCTATGCAATTTATTTCTAAGCATTCAAATATATCGTGTAAAGCACAAGTGTTTGAATTATCGTGTCTTCCTCTGTGTAACCGCCACTGTTTAAAGCACATGGGGGCACTCCGTGTATTCATATCATCTATGAAACCAATGTTTGTGCTGTAAATCACAACAATGGAAAACCTTCTGGAAAGAACGACATGTATATCAAGAACATGTTAAACTCTTTAAATAAAGACTTACTATCAATCTTGAGAATGTTTCACGAGTCATCATTTCTTTGACTTCTTATTTTTGAACATTAAGTAATTATTTTGAGATAAAAAAATGCATTATATTGCTATATTTAAAAAAATGTTTATGTTGCAATACTTTCCATTACTTTTGACAGTTTCATATTAATCAAGATTTATATAGTCGTTTTTAAAGAACAATAAGGAATTGTTAAGAGGACGTTTTTTTTTATTTTGTGTGAATTATTATTGTCTTTTATATGAATCACAGTATCTACTTTTTTCAACACAAAACCAATTTGTAATCTTATTTCTTCTTCAGAAGTTAAATTAACATGCTTTAACCCTTATGTTGTGTTCAGGTCCCGTGACCCGTTTCAAGTTAAAATCATACAATAACTACGCTCTAGTTTTTTGTATGGGAACAAGGCTTCATGATATCCTCCACAATAGATATATAAACACTACACAACTCATTTTGACCATTTTAGCCAAGTCTGAAGGAAAAGAAAAAGTGTATAATTTGGTGTTCGGGTCTGGGGAGACCCAGCAGAATTGTTTTGGGTGACTCAATCAAGATTCATCTTTGACTTTAGACACCCCACCCCCTTCATCAACTGTAACAATAATTTAAAACTTATTTTGGGGAGATTGTATTCTAATATGAGTCTATTATATTCAGATAATGTAATGATCCACTGTCTTCACTATAGGAAATATAATGAGTGAATGTTTTACTTAATATGTGTGTTTGGGGCCATAACAAATTAAATAACAACAGGATTGGTACGTTTAGAATGCATAATAAGTTAGTTATGATGTAGTTAAAACAATATTGGATGATAGTCATTTTTTG
>NW_022990486.1:0-15000 GCF_902827175.1 Gymnodraco acuticeps
ATATACACCTGAACATCAGCAGGAGAGGACTCTTTAAAGTAGAGACACTACATACTGATTACACCTGAACATCAGCTGGAGAGACTCTTTAAAGTAGAGACACTACATACTGATATACACCTGAACATCAGCAGGAGAGGGACTCTTTAAAGTAGAGACACTTACATACTGATATACACCTGAACATCAGCAGGAGAGGACTCTTTTAAAGTAGAGACACTACATACTGATATACACCTGGACATCAGCAGGAGAGGACTCTTTAAAGTAGAGACACTACATACTGGATATACACCTGAACATCAGCAGGAGAAGGACTCTTTAAAGTAGAGACACTACATACTTGATATACACCTGAACATCAGCAGGAGAGGACTCTTTAAAGTAGAGACACTACCATACTGATATACACCTGACATCAGCAGCAGGAGAGGACTCTTTAAAGTAGAGACACTACATACTGAATACACCGAACATCAGCAGGAGAGGACTCTTTAAAGTAGAGACACTACATACTGATATACACCTGAACATCAGCAGGAGAGGACTCTTTAAAGTAGAGGACACTACATACTGATATACACCTGAACATCAGCAGGAGAGAACTCTTTAAAGTAGAGACACTACATACTGATATACACCTGAACATCAGCAGGAGAGGACTCTTTAAGTAGAGGACACTACACACTGATATACACCTGAACATCAGCAGGAGAGGACTCTTTAAAGTAGAGACACTACACACTGATATACACCTGAACATCAGCAGGAGAGGACTCTTTAAAGTAGAGACACTACATACTGATATACACCTGAACATCAGCAGGAGAGGACTCTTTAAAGTAGAGACACTACACACTGATATACACCTGAACATCAGCAGGAGAGGACTCTTTAAAGTAGAGACACTACATACTGATATACACCTGAACATCAGCAGGAGAGGACTCTTTAAAGTAGAGACACTACATACTGATATACACCTGAACATCAGCTGGAGAGGACTCTTTAAAGTAGAGACACTACATACTGATATACACCTGAACATCAGCAGGAGAGGACTCTTTAAAGTAGAGACACTACACACTGATATACACCTGAACATCAGCAGGAGAGGACTCTTTAAAGTAGAGACACTACATACTGATATACACCTGAACATCAGCAGGAGAGGACTCTTTAAAGTAGAGACACTACATACTGATATACACCTGAACATCAGCAGGAGAGGACTCTTTAAAGTAGAGACACTACATACTGATATACACCTGAACATCAGCAGGAGAGGACTCTTTAAAGTAGAGACACTACATACTGATATACACCTGAACATCAGCAGGAGAGGACTCTTTAAAGTAGAGACACTACACACTGATATACACCTGAACATCAGCAGGAGAGGACTCTTTAAAGTAGAGACACTACACACTGATATACACCTGAACATCAGCTGGAGAGGACTCTTTAAAGTAGAGACACTACATACTGATATACACCTGAACATCAGCAGGAGAGGACTCTTTAAAGTAGAGACACTACATACTGATATACACCTGAACATCAGCAGGAGAGGACTCTTTAAAGTAGAATGTACCACAGCAATAAGTCATATTAGAGCGGATACACTTGTCAAACGGTTGGCCTCAGCGACAGCTTGGCTCAGTCATTATCTGTAGCAGCGAGAACAACAAAGGAGGGAACGATAAATAATTCATCCAGAAGCTGCAAACGTTAACTGAAATTTTGTTTTTCTGTTATCCTGAATGTATTGATGAACGTTTGATCCTTTCATGGAACTACAACACAAAGACATGAGGTTTTAGCAGCAGTTCTCTGCAGTCTGTTGCTCTGGTAGAAACCAGTGAGCAGACGTAATGTCATGCTCCTATTGGTCAGTCAGACATGTGACCTGGACCAGATGCTATTGGCTAAAACGGTTACATGATGCAAGGGTGTTTCTCAATGTTGAGTACGCTTGCTTGGTAGCACATGTCTTTCCGAGTCACTTGCTTCAGAAACGAGGCAAGAATACTTCCTGGCATTCGGAAAACGAAGAGTGGAACAGGCTAGCAAGTGTTTAGGTGTGCTTCATACGAGAGGCCCCGCCTTACATTTTCCGCCACAGATTTGGGAAAATTGGTCCGTGCGCAAAGCATTGTGGGGATTTTAAGACCGCGGAGTCTACACATGTGCAACCTCGAAATGTCTCCAAACGAAGTACGCCGGGCTCGGTAGGATTCAAGTATGCTAGACATTGGAACAGTCCTTCGGCGGCACTCGATGACGTAGCATGCTTGAAATAGTGGCTCTGGAGCAGCTTTACTCGACATTGAGAAACACGAAATGTCATTGGCTGCTTAGATAATCAGCGTTTTATGTTCTGATGCAATGAAATCAAACAGCACTGGCGATGTCAACAGGAAAATCCAACAAACAATGCATTTCTTTCCAGCGATGGTTTGAATTGTCTCTTAATCACGCAAATAGATATCATATTGATCATTAACTTTAAGATTTTAACAGCAAACTAAAAGGATGTGTACTAGAACCGTGTCAGTCGGTGTTTCTGGTGTTTGAAGTATATAGAATAATAAGTCCTGCTCCTTTTAATTTTAGCATTCAGAGAATAACAAGGCTAAATCTAACTTAATATGTTGGTGGCTTGTTGCGGAGAAAAGGTACATTTTGCTCTGGATGTAGCGTGGCAGAATAAAATGCCTAAAAACAATGAATAATTGAGCGTAAGCACACATATCTCAAGTAACAGTAATTTCCCCTCTGAGTTCAGCCCTCAACTTTGTGCGCGTGCTGCATTTTAAATGTTTTAATGGTCTTTGTCTTCGGCCAGTATATGCTGCGTTCATCCTTCGCTAATTTAAGAAGACTAAGAGTCTACAGACATGCAAGCGGCTCTGAGAGAAAGATGTGCGCAGACACAATGGTGCTTTAAGCTAACTGCTAAGTGCTTTCCATGATCCCTGTCTAATGTGTTGCTAACAAGAACAAGAGCTGGTGGAAATGCCATTTTATGGAAATTCAGATACTTCAGTTTAGACCAAATGTAGGTGACCAAACAATTGCCATTTTAGATTGGATGTTTAATCTCAAACACACATTAAAATATGCAATGACTGGTGAGATCATGACCATCTGATAAAGGAGGGAAGGGGAACACGTACAGTGAAAGGCAGGAAGATTTGAGCAGTTCATCAACATAATTCTTTTTGCTAAACAACCTCCTAGCTTTGTGGGAAATAAGCAAAACATGTCCAGCAAACATAAAACAGAACAAACCTAATGTTCATGTAGGTTATTCTAATGTGATTTATTTGGGTACTGCTGAGGCTCCAAGGTAAACGCCGGTAAACCTAGCATGCCGAAATATATGAAACCTTGGTTGATGACAGCATTTCCACAACTAAAGGCATACATTTAACTTTAAGGCGATGTTGTACCCAATGTTTGCTCTAAATACAAAATAAGGGGCTAATTTCAACATTCTCTATTTATATGCATTTGATGGTAAACTATCCAAAAGTCACTGAAAGTAATGAACTTCAATCTTGAGATACATAGATTGCGTTCCCCCCCCATCCATGTTTTGACTTGTAAGTAGTAATAGTACTCTGTACCCTGCTGCCTTGATGCCACTTGTTACTTCAGCTCACTGCTGTCTGCTCCTTCTTTTATGCTTTCTCATTTCCATTCTTGGCGATGGCATCTCTAGCCTTGAGCGTTCTGTGTGTCCCATATCTCAGTGACGTGTGTCTGTTGGCTTCTGCTCTCCGTAGCCGCGGGGGGTTGTTTGTTTCGCTTCCCGCTGAATCTTGCTCTGCTGCTCGCATTCATCAGGGAGCACACTCATGAGAAGAGCCTTTTCCCCCGCTAAAATAAGAGTGAAATGGCACGGATTTAAATGCGTCCCCCTATGCAAGTGTCATCGGGAGAATTACAGTCAGGATAGACACAACAGGAGATGGATTACTTCATTGGCTGTACCTCAACATTGAAGGAATCTCAAATTCTCTGAGAAGCTGTCTTCCACAAGCAATACTGAGGATTAGCAGCCTGTGGCTCAGACTCCTTTTGTGTGCTGTCTACCTCGTCTCTCCAAGAAATACGGGGCTCTCTAGAGCAAACAGACAACTGTGGGAATACATATTTGAGGCTGTTCTGTCCTCCTCGTAAATTGACTCTGCAAGGGTGCACTCAAGTTTCCTAATCCAGCTGATTTCACATTTTTGCTTGGCACACAAACAACACAATGACCCTTGCATACTGAAGTCATTCCAGTTTTCTTTACACATTTAATTGCTGGTGCACACAGTCTAATAGTCGCCTGCCGTTGCGGTGACCTTGACAACTTCCCTTACTTTACTCCCAAAGAAGAAAAATGTAAATAAGGATGCAAGCAATGCTTTTGATGTAGTGCTTTGGCAGTGGCTTCTAAATTCCTCTCATTGCATTCAGTCCTAATGTGCACATGGAGTCTGTTTTTGTTTGTCCTGCTGCATACCTAAACTGACTCAGGTCACTACAGGCATACCAAGTTGTTTCTAACCTTGGGAAGGGAGGATATGGCATATTGTTATATTTATTGGTAACCAGTGTTGTGCTAGTTACTGAAAACCAGTAACTAGTTACCAATGACTACTTACTTCAATACTTACTTCAATGTGTTAAAATAAACTTGAGACATTAAAACAAATAATTTATTACACCCAGAAGCCATGAGAGGCAAGTGAGAAAAAACTAATTTGGTCCTTAATGTTCTGTGTTTGATCCAAACGGTTCAAAACGGTCCAAATTAACAGCAGGTGAAACAAGTGTGGAAAAAATTATTATATCCTCTAAGCAGACTAGAAAAAGAGAAAACAATGCACCCAGCTAAATCAAAAAAGGTTGTGCCAAAATCCCTTTTTTTAGCTTACGTTTTGTGCGTGTTTTTTCGATCATTTTGTTGTTGTTGCAATACCAGATTTGGCCATTAGAGGCTGAACCACTACTTTACGTTCTGGAAACTAAAGGAACTCTTTTTTATTCCCCCTTAAAGGTAGGGTAGGTAAGAATGGAGAAACCAGCTCGAGTGCGCTAGAATTTGAAAGTACGCAGCCGAAATAAATCTGCCCCTTCCTTCAGACTTCCTTAAGGCACGGACACACCAGGCCGATTATCGGCGTCGGTGGGCGTCAGGCCGACGATGAGCGTCTACACGCACTACTCAGATTGGTGTGTCCCGCACCGTCTGGTCTTTTGAGCCGGGCCGACGTCTTTTCGGACGAAAAGGCGGTCGGCAAAATAAATCACTCTGATTGGCTGTTCAGCTAGCGAATCAGAGCTTGAGAAGCAAAACGGAAGTGAGGGACCCAAACTATTACGGCCCGTCCACACAGCGGCGTGCGTTGAAGCTTGCAAGTGGGCGTGTCTGAAACTCGACCAACAACCAATCACATGAATCTCCCGCCCCGGACACAAGGGCACGCGGTTTGATTGGCTAGAGCTTGTACTGGCATATGATTTGATTGGCTGACGCTTCCGTCGAAGCTTCAAAAGTTGAACATTGCTCAACTTTTGCAGCGAGGAACGCGTAGCGACGCTCCCACAATGCAGTTTGGCGAAGCGTGATGTCACCCCATTCAAAGTGAATGGGCAGAAGCGCTTCAACGCACGCCGCTGTGTGGACGGGCCGTTAAGAAGGCAAATCTGAGGTTCCATTTAACTCCAGCTCTCGAAACAGGTTCGGGAAAGCCCCGTGAGCTTCTCAATGTAGAGTGAAAATGGAACACGCTATTTGTTGTTTGTTTATATCACACAGTCTGTTCTTCTTCTCTGTCTTCCGGTTGTTGCCTCTTTTGAATGATGAATACACACTACCGCCGCCTGCTGGTAAGGAGAGGTATTGTCACTCACGCATGCGCAGTTCGTACGTGCTTCTTGGCCGTCGGCTGAAGTCTTTGCGGTGTGTTCCAGTGCGACACATGGCCAAGACGCAGGAGACGCGAGGCGACGTGAGGCGACGTAACAGTCGGTGTCCGTGTGTCAGTTCTTTGTTGTCAGATTGGTGTGTCCGGGCCTTTACAGAGCCCCTCCTCCAACACACACGAACGCGCACATGACCAATGAGGGCACGAGATAAGTTTGTGCACCGATGGAAGGCTGACAGGCAGGTAGGCCATCCAGTTACTTTAGCCGGGCCGGCTCAGATGATTGGTCGTGCTTTTTACAGCGCTACGGCTTCCAGAGATTCATTTTTGTATGTATTTATTGTCAAAGCATTTAATATATTCATTGCTATCGGGATGTTAAGAGCATTCCATGGAATATAACAACAAGTGTTTCTGAAGTGAATTACCTACCCCACCTTTAAGTTAAAATGTCTTCATGCATTCTTAAAACAAGGTACATACATGTTGTTAACTTATCTGAAACATAAATACTTTTAGTTGTATTTAAATCATTTGGAAGCGGTGCACTTCAGCCTCTTGTGGATGAAACGGGTATTACAACATCAAAAAGCATTACACAACATTATTTTGCTTTGTTTTTACTTTCATTTTTGTGTTAAATAGGTTGATTACTGGGAACATCAAGACAAATCACTCATTTCAAAAACTATGTTGAATGATAACTTATATGTGAATTTGCCTTTACTCATGGTATATCTCTGGTATATAAAAGCATCGGACAAAATACTTCAAATGTAAATGTGATATTTTTAAGCTGGACGTCTTCTCCACTTTGTCTACGTAGATTTTTAAATGTTTCCCTCAACAATAGAGTTAAGATGACCAAACACTCAAAAATAAGGAATAATAATAATGCTGCTTATAATAATAATAATAATAACTATCTCTAATTGATTGTGTGAGGTTTCCCTGAATGTTCGATGTTGGGGGTTGGGGGAGGGGAGTGTTATGTTCCCATGTGTTAATGTATGTATGTGTGACTGTATGTTCTTTCTATGTTAAAAAACCCAATAACTATAATGTTAAAAGATGACTACCAACTGATAGACTGTAACCATTATGGTGCCATAACAAAGTCAAACTGTTGGCAGGGTTTGAAAAGCACAGATAGTGAAAGGCTTCCTATTTGTAGAAGGTAACCATGGTGTTCCTATACTTCCCAGACACATTAAGCTCCTGTCGGTGACGTAGACTCGGGCGATGAACAAGGTGTTCCCACCTCTGAGCCCCCTGCTCCTCCTGACCTTCATTAAAAAGCCGTGGCCTGAGAGCAATTAATGACACGGGGCACCTGAGGTAATACGAGGCCGATTAACCCTCGGATCAAACAAGCAAAAGGTGTCGGTTTAAGCAACTGCTCGAGGGGCTACCTTGATAGTGTAATGAATAATGTATGAGATAAATGAAAACTGAGGGGAGGTATCCTCAACTGTATTCTCCGACAAAATGATTGGTTCAGAGGATCAAATGTTATACATGTTTTCTATTTTAATCAGAGTGAATTTGATATGCTGTGTGAGTAATGCATGCCTTCAATCCAATGAGAACACATACTTTTATTTCAGGTACGCAGCTGTGTGCATATCAAAAGGTTTTATTGGTTTAAGTTGTCAAACATAAAAATGTGCCAGGTCATGTGATTTTGTGTTCCCATAACAACATGTCCAAGATGTCCATGTGCCAGGCTAACACATGTGACAGAACTACATTTCAAAAGCTTTTTGTTGTTGTTGCTAAAGGTAAAATTCAAGCCATTTAAGAATTTAAATGCTTACATAACATGTCCTTTATTACATTTAACCTGTTGTGGAAACATTTATTGACCAAATTGATATGAAACAAATGAGATAAATATCGCTGTGACACTGATGTCACATCGGAACTTTAACCCTAAACTTTCACAGTAAACCCAAAGTGACATAAATGCACAATTAGAAATATTATTATGATCTGCTCAGTTAACCCTTAGATACACAAGTGGGTATCTTTTGACCCGGTGAGGTGGTTTTCTTGAAGTATCTTTGTAATTACATGTTTTTATCATTTCATATTCCAGCTATTCCTCAAAAAACATGTTTTGGATATCACGCCATTCACATTTGAATTTTAAATTTTAAGAAATTGTAGTTTTTGTATTTCTACCCCAAGCTTCCATAAGTGGATCTAAAATTACCCGCTTGCATTTGCTACGGAATTTTGTTTTTTTTCAAAAATGTAAAAAAAATGTCTACAATTATAAATAGTGAAAAATTAAATATAAAATATTTCTAGTATGAACCAAAATATAATACTAAATATTATACAAGTGATTTTCCTTAACCAAAATGACAAAACTGGCATTAAAACACATATTATTCTAATACTATCCAGTGCTTCTCAAAGTGTGGTCCGCAGACCACTGGTGGTCCGTGAGCGCCCCCTAGTGGTCCGTGAGTATATTGGTAAAATTTCACATTTGAAATAAATAAATACATTTAAGTTTTCCGCACTCTCGCGGGAATATCTCCGCAATGGAGCGAGCTTAAGTTTCACTTTCGATTGCATGATAAAGCCCAGATAAGCACCTTCATCACACATGTGGCCACTTGTTTGTACCATTTTCAGGCGATTTGTAAAAAACGATGTGTTTTTGGATATTTGTGGAGTTAGGTGGTCCGCGAGTGTTTTTTTATTGGTTAGGTGGTCCTTGGTATGAAAAAGTTTGAGAAACACTGCTTTAGACCCACTTATGGACGAGTGTAGGTTCCAGTCACTCGGGCATCGAAGGGTTAATTTAGCTGATTCAATTATATTTAGTTAATATATTCTTTATTCTTCAATTCAAAGAATGTTCAAACTAATTTAAACCAAAAAATCATCCTCATTAATTAAGTTATAAATAAGTTATTTTACCATTAAAGCCCAATGTGACATATTTGACACTAGGGGGGGTTCTTGTCAGAAATGTGTTCTAGGTGGTCTATTTAGTCTGAATTATGTTCCCCTTAATTTCCCCAAAAGTAGAAATGGGTTTGAAATTGTGATTTTTAGGGGTTTTCCCTGTCCTGTAGTGTGTTATGTTTGTGTGCATGTAAATGGTCTGCAAAGGCTAAAATCCCTGTGTTCCCAGTTTTGGGAGACATGTCACAGTAGAGACACGAAATACAAATATGAACCAGAAAATGAGCAGAATATGTCGTCTTCCAAGGCCATGAAATCGGTTCTTTATCATAAGAAATGGGTGACATGAATAAATAATGATTTGATTCAAAGTGATTTGGGTTATTTGACATGAGAGATCTTTGACTATCAAAGTTTTGTGCGCGCCAATCAGGATTAATCAACATTGAAATCTAAATAACATGAGCTGTTTGAGGTTGCTTGCTTAGTGTTAAAAAAAGGAATGTTAAATTACATCCAAGGGTGTTAGACTTCGAGTGTTAGTCATGATTATTAGATTAATTGTTTTTTATTTGTTGCTAGAATGCAGTTGCTTAGAGGATAAATGTTGAGTCATGCAGATGAGAGGATGCTTCATCTCGTCTGAACTCAAAGTGTAGGCTGTTGGTTAATTCATTAATCCATTACATGACCGCGAGATGTTCCTTTTTTCGAGTGCAGGAAAAATCTAATATTTATGATTTAATAAACGAATGATATCATAATTTGATTTAGGCTGCCAGCTGTGTCAATTTAGAGTTTGAGCAACAATGACTCACGCTCTCACAGACCTATAGAGCTCGCATTGTGGGTGTGGGCAGACATTCAAAATAAGTCATAGTAAAGTAGATTGGAGTCAAACAAAGGTTGAGTCATGCGGTTTATGATGAGAGCTGCCATTGTATATTCATAAATGTGTCAAACATTAGGGGCACTTTGGATACGACCGTGGTGAGCCACAGCGGCTTGTGATACTTTTATTCAATTATAGATTTAATTTTGTGATAGCTGAGAAAAGAGACAGTGGGACTTTTTTAAAGGGGTTATCTGTTGGCGTCGGTAGGTTTGATGTCGCTATATTTAGATTGATGTAGAGTTGTTTCAGTTTAATACTTTACTCTTTAGTTTTGGTCATTATAATTGAAGCATTTTGGACTCATCGCGTACATTGTTTGTCCTCAGAAGATACTTAGGCCCAATCCCAAACCACGCCCTACACCCTACCCCTACTCACTCCCCCTCTGTGACGGAGTGACACTCGCAGCTCAACGAGGATCCCTCCTGTCAGATGGAGGGAGTAAACACAGCAGCAAGCTTTGGGACGGCCTCCCCTCTCTCCGGCAGAAACAGGCACACACAGCGTGACTCCGGTCAGGTAGAGACCGGTCTCCAGTCAGCACCGATGCAGACTCGCTGTTTGAGGGCTTGATAGCCCACTCCCCCTCCACACTCGTTGCTTTGGAACAGCACTTAATGTGGCGGACCCTCCGCGCGAACGAGCGGTAGTGGGTAGTGTGTGGGGCGTGGTTTGGGATTGGGCCTCAGAATGAGTTGTAGTGACCCCTGACTGTTAGGTTGCTGTTGTCATATGTTGACAACTTTTGGATGGATTACAATATCATGGAACATATGTTTATGGTTCTCAGAAGGTGAATCATTTACATGTTCACGTTTTGCATTAGCTTTTTGTCCAGTGTACCTCAACACTTCTATTGAAGCAAAGTGAGGTTTCTGGCACAACTTAACTTTCTCCAAAGTCCATTGGTGGATGGGAAAGGTCTAAAGCCGTCAAAACTCCAGCATCAGGACAGTATATGAAACAACTTTAGTTATACGTCAGAGTTACTGGAGTTATTATGTCTCTGCTACAAGGTTTGCAGGAGTGTGAAGAAGCATGTGAGGACCTAGAAAATGACTTTATATTTTTAGAAAGAGCTAGAGACATAGTGAAGGAGCATATAGGGGAGTAATCACTCTCAGACAAGAGAGGTTTTTGAGTGACTTTTGAAGAAAGAAGTGGATCGAAATGACTTTAGTAACTTCTCCACCACTGAGTAACCACACAGGAGAAGATTGGATGCAGTTCTCCTGCCTCCGAGTGACAGCAGGCCTAGTTTTGAGGCTGTGGCGCAGTTGGTGTTGAGATCAGCGGGTCACAGGTTCAAACCCCACTGCAGTCAGCATGTCGTTGTGTCCCTGAGACTCTTCACCCCAAATTGCTCCTGTGGGAATTGCCCACAGTATTGAGTATGTACGTCGCTTTGGATAAAAGCGTCTAACAAGTAACATGTCATGTAATGTAGTCGTTAAACTAAATCAAGAGATGCAGGTAGGTTCCTTTTTATAGTGGAATATTTAGGTGAGTATTAGCAACTTCAACGAAAAAGTGACATGAGCTGTCAATTGGGTAGGTTAAGACAAGATGTGGACATTGCCATCATCATTTGGTCGTAGTCATTTGCCTTATTTCTGTCCACCTGTTCTGTCTTTTTTGCACATTCATCTTCCCTTTTGGTAATTTCCTTTTGTCATAATTGCAGTTTATTGGATACCTTCAGTTTATGATCTGCGAAGGTAATGACCTTCCCACTGGCCAGAGGTGGGAAGTAGTGGAGTACAAATACTTCCTTACTGTATTTAAGTACATTTTTCTGGTATCAGTACTTTACTCCACTACTTATTTTTCTGAGGACTTTTTACTTTGACTTCTTACATGTTGAACACAAATACCTGTACTTTCTACTTCTTACATGTTGAACACAAATACCTGTACTTTCTACTTCTTACATGTTGAACTCAAATACCTGTACTTTCTACTTCTCACATGTTGAACACAAATACCTGTACTTTCTACTTCTTACATGTTGAACACAAATACCTGTACTTTCTACTTCTCACATGTTGAACACAAATACCTGTACTTTCTACTTCTTACATGTTGAACACAAATACCTGTACTTTCTACTTCTTACATGTTGAACACAAATACCTGTACTTTCTACTTCTCACATGTTGAACACAAATACCTGTACTTTCTACTTCTTACATGTTGAACTCAAATACCTGTACTTTCTACTTCTTACATGTTGAACCCAAATACCTGTACTATCTACTTCTTACATGTTGAACTCAAATACCTGTACTTTCTACTTCTTACATGTTGAACACAAATACCTGTACTTTCTACTTCTTACATGTTGAACTCAAATACCTGTACTTTCTACTTCTTACATGTTGAACTCAAATACCTGTACTTTCTACTTCTTACATGTTGAACACAAATACCTGTACTTTCTACTTCTTACATGTTGAACTCAAATACCTGTACTTTCTACTTCTTACATGTTGAACCCAAATACCTGTACTATTGATTTGAACACGATCCGTGTATCCATCATTTCCTGGTCTTCTCTAAAGAAGAGGGACCAATGGAAACGTTGTCATGTTGCCGTTGTTCAGCATGGAAACATTCATTAGCTAACAATGACATTATTGTTCTATTAATATAAAGGGAGGTCAGGTACTCTTTAAAGCAGCTGCTAGTTATGGGTACTTTTTACTGAAGTACATTTCAAAGCCTCTTTACTTTTACTTGAGTAAAGAAGTTTAGTCAGTACTTCTACTTTCACCAGAGTACTTTTAAACACGAGTATCTGTACTTCTACTTGAGTAAAGGAAGTGTGTACTGTTGCCATCTCTGCCACTGGCCTTAGATGGACTTGGATGGTTTTTGGCAATCATGCTAACAAGCTCAACTAAGATGGAGAGTATGGCACACAATACACCTTCCTCAGGAGCATGTTAGCCGTATCATAGCATGCAATAGTAGCCTTGTAGAACGGTTAGTATGACTGTGAACTCTTAGTCGCATTTGATAGAGCTGGGGTTGTAGAAAAAAGATTGTGACCTGGAAGTTTGTTGAGCAACAGTTTTTACCTCTTCCTACTCCGAATGACTTCATGAGGCACCTTGTGGACGAGTTATCACACATCCAGCTCTGGTTTGTTCAAACATTTAGACAGTGACTCAACAGATGTTCACTGAAACAGAAATGGAAATGATCTGAAAGAGGCACTGCTGTACTGAACTGTACGGTAGACAATTAAATTAGGACGTTTATATTTATTTAAGTACATTTTGTAGCAGATTTTATTTTATTCCAACTTGAAATACCGTCCTTATGGAGCTTTAAATATATATTTCAGGCTGCAGATGTTACACGATGTATTTGTTTTCATATAAAGCAATCATTTAAGGATTTTTAATGATATACCAGTCTCCTATAATATGAAGTTAAACAAAAAAATGCTGGCTGATAAGACTGATGTGTATTTGCAAACAAGTCTTGTCTGCTACAGCTGGCAGGAGGATTACAAATATGTCTCATGCTTCAGAAAGCCTGCACACATGTCCAGAACACGACTCTCTAATTTTCCAAAATGTCTTATGTATTTGGAGTGACCGGGTCTTTCTTGTGCTTTTATCCTTCATTTCAGAGCGTGATTGTTTTTCCGCCGTACTACACACTGTGCTGAACACACACCTTCACCTGTGCACACAAGAGCACAAAAGCACCTGTGCAGGGCAGTATACGGCAGAACAAATATGTCTGTTCCCAAGACAACAGCAGATAATAGAGTCATTATAACAGGACAAATAGATTACACAGCGCGGCGTCGCAGCAGAAAGAAACACAGCTCATCAACGACATCAAAGAAATACTTGAAGAGACTGGAAATGATTCCATAATAGAGGCCATAGCTGTGAAAGGCTTTAAAACGTGTGCAGCAGATTATTTCCAAAACAAAAAAGAACAAAACAACCTCATGAACTTTCATTAATTCGTTAGTTATTTGATAGGGATATGCCACAGATTACTACTTGTACATACACGGTAATATCTGTAGGTCTGCAGGTCATGTCACTGAGCCCCTGTACGTCCATGTTAATCATTCTGTGTTGTTTTGGAAATGTAGGGACACTAATGAATGAAAGCTAAAACACAAGAGCCCAAACTAATAAGTATGAAGGCCCAGAGATGCAAACGGGAAAGTATTAATTTCTGTTATTGTTTTCTCACGTAATTGTATGGCTTAAGTTAAACAGATAAATAAAACGATTTTCTAGGACAGTCAATGTTCCTTTTTATCATCTGGGAAAAATGTGTAAAGAAATATACAGCAGGAGATTTGTCCGTGTTTGCCAGGATAATCTTTCCGTTGTGTTTGTTGTTGTAATACTCATTCCGGCCACAAGACTCTGAAGTGCACAACTAACACAAAAAGAGACATGGCAGTAATGTTACATAACTCGATTCAACACAAAGTATGAACCTTGTGTTTAGAGTTCTAGGAGAAATAAGAACTCACCTGGAATAATCTGTTTAGCTTCTAGGAACATTTAGAATATAGGGTGGCGCTAGTGGAGCCTCGCAGATGGGGGTGCTGCAGCCCCCTCCCCTTCCCGCTTCCTCGCAGACCCCAAGCAGCAAGCTGGAAATGAACCCAGCTCACACTGTCCGCTCCTCACAGCAGCGAGCCCCGCAACATCCCGCCAATACGGCACCCAGACCCCCCCCCCAGCATTCTCATCTGTTTGTCATTACTGGTGTCATTTCCTGGTTGCTCACAAACACCATTGTAACACATAATCACTGATGTTCCGCTGTAACGTGGTGGACTCATCAGAACAGAGTGGGCGAGCTGACCAATCAGAGCACAGTGGGCTCGGAGGGGGGGGGGGGGGGGGGGCAGGAGCTCCAACAAGGCGTGTAGGACAGAGAGTGAATACACATACTATACAGAGATGCTGTATGAGAAACCAATGTGAGTTTGGAACATTGAACAATGTAAATCTATTCTAGTAGACCTCAACAATGGAATTATGATCAGTAGAAATGGCCATGACATGGGACCTTTAAAGTAATGTTGTAAAATTACAACCGGGGGCCTTACAGGGTTAAAAAGAACAGCCGTTAAAAATGTAAATAATAGAAAACCATGAAGATAATTCTTAGAAAATGAATCGCAAAACCTTTATTTGTGACTTGCCTCTTCGGGCTTCCATAGTAGATATAATATTTCATGTGAGCATATATATATTTACCTTAAAAATA